>NC_069505.1:576776908-576936908 GCF_027579735.1 Bombina bombina
ACATACACATGAACACACACACTCAGACAGTACCAGCCTCCCTCTTTCACATACACATGAACACACACACACACAGAGAGTGCCAGCCTCCCTCTTTTACATACACATGAACACATACACACAGAGTGTGCCAGCCTCCCTCTTTTACATACACATGAACACACACACACAGAGTGCCAGCCTCCCTCTTTTACATACACATGAACACATACACACAGAGAGTGCCAGCCTCCCTCTTTTACATACACATGAACACACACACACACACACACACAGAGTGCCAGCCTCCCTCTTTTACATACACATGAACACACACACACAGACAGTGCCAGCCTCCCTCTTTTACATACACATGAACACACACACACACACAGACAGTGCCAGCCTCCCTCTTTTACATACACATGAACACATACACACAGACAGTGCCAGCCTCCCTCTTTCACATACACATGAACACACACACACAGACAGTGCCAGCCTCCCTCTTTCACATACACATGAACACACACACACAGAGAGTGCCAGCCTCCCTCTTTCACATACACATGAACACAACACACAGAGTGCCAGCCTCCCTCTTTTACATACACATGAACACATACACACAGAGAGTGCCAGCCTCCCTCTTTTACATACACATGAACACACACACACACAGAGAGTGCCAGCCTCCCTCTTTTACATACACATGAACACACACACAGACAGTGCCAGCCTCCCTCTTTTACATACACATGAACACACACACAGAGAGTGCCAGCCTCCCTCTTTTACATACACATGAACACATACACACAGACAGTGCCAGCCTCCCTCTTTCACATACACATGAACACACACACACACAGACAGAGTGCCAGCCTCCCTCTTTTACATACACATGAACACACACACACAGACAGTGCCAGCCTCCCTCTTTTACATACACATGAACACACACACACACACAGAGAGTGCCAGCCTCCCTCTTTTACATACACATGAACACATACACACAGACAGTGCCAGCCTCCCTCTTTCACATACACATGAACACACACACACACAGACAGTGCCAGCCTCCCTCTTTCACATACACATGAACACACACACACACAGAGAGTGCCAGCCTCCCTCTTTCACATACACATGAACACACACACACAGAGTGCCAGCCTCCCTCTTTTACATACACATGAACACATACACACAGAGAGTGCCAGCCTCCCTCTTTTACATACACATGAACACACACACACACAGAGAGTGCCAGCCTCCCTCTTTTACATACACATGAACCACACACACAGACAGTGCCAGCCTCCCTCTTTTACATACACATGAACACACACACAGAGAGTGCCAGCCTCCCTCTTTTACATACACATGAACACATACACACAGACAGTGCCAGCCTCCCTCTTTCACATACACATGAACACACACACACAGACAGTGCCAGCCTCCCTCTTTCACATACACATGAACACACACACACAGACAGTGCCAGCCTCCCTCTTTCACATACACATGAACACACACACACAGACAGTGCCAGCCTCCCTCTTTCACATACACATGAACACACACACACACAGACAGTGCCAGCCTCCCTCTTTTACATACACATGAACACACACACAGAGAGTGCCAGCCTCCCTCTTTTACATACATATGAACACACACACACACACAATGACTGCCTCCCGCTCTCTCACACACACACAACTTTTCCCTATACACCCTCTCAGTCAATTGTTCATGTTTAGGGGAAGTGGAAAAAAACAGCTATTAAACCTAGAAAGCTAAGCGAATAATCTCCTAGTACCAAATGGTTCATAAAACCACCAGCCAGCATGAGAAGAGAAAGTTGGGCTGTAAAAGGAACATTTATAACGGTCTTGGATCCTCATCATATATAACCATGAATCTCTAGTGACACCTAGTGGTGTTTATGCCCATTACCCAATGAACTTCTAAAATAGGAAATCACAGGAATTTTTGAATACAATTTCAAGGTGTTAAACGTCCATTTAAAACTTTTTATCACTGCTAGAATTGACATGAAAAATCCAGTCCTGCTAGCATTTTGTATTTATTTGTATTTTTCTATTTTAACAAAATAGTTAAACATACTGTTATACTCTTATTAAAAAGGGACTATGTGTAGTAAAACCACTTTGCAATATACAGTCATTATGTATTTCCACCCTTTTCCTGCAATTCAATTCTAAATAGAAGAAACCTAGGTTATAAATTGGCCGTCCCTATTGCTTTATGGACATTAAACACTTGGAGATGGTAATATAAAATGATAGATATCGTGTATGTATATATATATATATATAGTCAAAAGAATGTGGTATACACTTGCTGTCCCAAACCGGATAATAACATGTTATATAATGGCCCCTTCAGCAATGTCAGTATTAATTGGCAAACAATCCTCAATGAAAACAATAGATGAATGTCATTGAAATATTTCTCTTTGCATACAAAACTGAGCTTGAACGCAACTGGGAATGTATTTACACAGCAAACTATATATATATATATATATATATATATATATATATATATATATATATATATATTATATATATATATATATATATATATACACAGTATCCAACAAAAGTGAGTACACCTCTCACATTTTTGTAAATATTATATCTTTTCATGTGACAACACTGAAGAAATGACACTTTGCTACAATGTAAAGTACTGAGTGTACAGCCTGTATAACAGCGTGAATTTGTTGTGCCCTCAAAATAACTCAACACACAGCCATTAATGTCTAAACCGTTGGCAACAAAAGTGAGTACATCCCTAAGTAGAAATGTCCAAATTGGGCCCAAAGTGTCAATATTTTGTGTGGCCACCATTATTTTCCAGCACTGCCTGAACCCTCTTAGGCATGGAGTTCACCAGAGCTTCACAGATTGCCACTGGAGTCCTCTCTCTCCTCCATGATGAAATCACGAAGCTGGTGGATGTTAGAGACCTTGTGCTCCCCTTCCTTCCATTTGAGGATGCCCCACAGATGATCAGTAGGGTTTAGGCCTGGAAACATGCTTGGCCAGTCCATCACCTTTACCCTCAGCTTCTTTAGAAAGGCAGTGGTCGTCTTGGAGGTGTGTTTGGGGTCGTTATCATGTTGGAATATTGCCCTGCAGCCCAGTCTCCGAAGGGAGCGGATAATGCTCTGCTTCATTGTGTCACAGTACATGTTGGCATTCATGGTTCCCTCAATGAACTGTAGCTCTCCAGTGCCGGCAGCACTCATGCAGGCCCAGACCATTACAATCCCACCACTATGCTTGACTGTAGGCAAGACACACTTGTCTTTGTACTCCTCACCTGGTTGCCCCCACACATGCTTGACACCATCTGAACCAAATAAGTTTATCTTGGTCTCATCAGACCACAGGACATGGTTCCAGTAATGTCCTTAGTCTGCTTGTCTTCAGCAAACTGTTTGCAGGCTTTCTTGTGCATCATCTTTAGAAGTGGCTTCCTTCTGGGACGACAGCCATGCAGATCATTTGGATGCAGTGTGTGGCGTATGGCCTGAGCACTGACAGGCTGACTTCCCAACCCCTTAACCTCTGCAGCAATGCTGGCAGCACTCATAAATCTATTTCACAAAGACAACCTGTGGATATGACGCTGAGCATGTGCCCTCAACTTCTTTGATCAACCTTGGCGAAGGCCTGTTCTGAGTGGAACCTGTCCTGTAAAACCGCTGTTTGGTCTTGGCCAACGTGCTGCAGCTTAGTTTCAGGGTCTTGGCAATCTTCTTATAGTCTAGCTGGCCATCTTTATGTAGAGCAACAATTCTTTTTTTCAGATCCTCAGAGAGTTCTTTGCCATGAGGTGCCATGTTGAACTTCCAGTGACCAGTATGAGAGAGTGTGAGAGCGATAACACCAAAATGTAACACACCTGCTCCCCATTCACACCTGAGACCTTGTAACACTAATGAGTCACATGACACCGGGGAGGGAAAATGGCTAATTGGGCCCAATTTGGACATTTCTACTTAGGGATGTACTCACTTTTGTTGCCAAAGGTTTAGACATTAATGGCTGTGTGTTGAGTTATTTTGAGGGGACAGCAAATTTACACTGTTATACAGGCTGTACACTCACTACTTACATTATAGCAAAGTGTCATTTCTTCAGTGTTGTTACATGAAAAGATATAATAAAATATTTACACAAATGTGAGGGGTGTACTAACTTTTGTGGGATACTGTGTGTGTATGTTTTTATATATATATATATATATATATATATATATATATATATATATATATATATATATATATATATATATATATATATATATATATATATATATATATATATAAAAATAATAACCTCTGCAACATACTTTCATTATTTATTTTCCTTTAATTCCATTCTGAAATTGTGAGCTTTTCAGTTCCTGTTAGAAATGGAAGTGCAGAACACTGTTAAATCCAGCACAACCATTGGCTGCACACTCTAGTGACCTATTTATAACTGTCCCTAATTGGCCACAGCAGAGAAGGTAACCTAAGTTACAACATGGCAGCTCCCATTGTTTTATAGACACTAAAACTTTACACTTATTTTGTCAATAAACAGCTAATAAACTTTAAAAAATACATACACATGTTATTCTTAGACTAATATTTTCTTTGAATGCATCATCCTATCTAGCATTTCATTTGTGTTTAATGGCCCTTTAAACATTTTCAATATTTAAACAAGTGATATAATAAGGAAAAACAAATACATCTGCATATTATTTCCAGAATATTTTTTGGATGTAACCCATCATTCTATCTAGCGTTTATTTAGTGTGTAATGTCTTTTTTAAGATACACCACATGTGTTCCAATCTTGCATTGCTTTCAGATGTTCTTGACAGAAGATTTGAGTTCCGTTTCCCAGCAATATGATATTTGCATATTGCTGTACTATTACAATTTAGCCATATAAAAAGTGTTATTGAGACACAAGGCATCCAAAAGAAGCATCATGTTTTATGGCACTGTTTTTTAAAGGAACACTACAGTCCATTATCAAAATGCCTTTGTTATGCACACTTTATGAGGCAACAGCAACTACTGAGTATGATTGGCTGGTGGCTGTCACGTGATACAGGGGGCCAGCAAACTAAAGGAAATTTTGAAATTCGCTAGGAAAAAATCTACTGCTCATTTAAGATTCAGAGTAAGTGCTATTGCATTGTCACTTTATTATACTATTCTTCATATATAAAATGTCTAGGGACAAAATCAAGAAAAAGCGGTGTCCTTTCTAGCTGATCGCAATAAGTAGAAGCTGAGCTGGTGTTCTGTTGAAATTTGCTACCGTGTTGAGATTTGCTACCTCTGTCTGCGCATGCACACAATTGCCTTTCAAAAGAATGTGTGGAATGCGATTACGTAATTACAAGCATGCGCACGTGGAGGTAGCAAATCTACACGAAGAGGAAATGTAGTTCACTTCTTCTTAAAGCGGCTATGGCGTCATTTCTCATTCAATAGTAAATGTAATAAAACATAACTAAGTGTCTCTCCACTTGTTAATTAAATGTCAATATGTGATGACAGTTAAATAAAGCTTGTCTGAACCTGTACATTTTTTAATACGCACATTAGGATTACTCCTAAATTCATTAACTCTACGCTACAGGAGCTGATCAAGCAGACGAGACAACGTAGCGTAGAGTTAATGAATTCAGGAGTAATCTTAATTTGTTTGCATATTAATAAATGATAGACAGGTGCAGACAAGATTTATTATATTTTTATTACATATTAACCTTTAATTAAGAAGTTGAGAAACACTTTATTTTTCATTACATGAGTAATTTAGTGGGAATCATGCTGTGCGCATGAGAGCCTGTCCACGGCCACGTTAAGAACAAATGCAAGGACTACATTTGCCCCTCTATCAAGATTTTCTACCTCCACCTTTTCTACCTGTGTGCATTCTTGTAATGACCTAATCGCATTTCACTCTTTTTTTTTTTTCAAACATATGCAGAGTGCGATTATTTAATTGTGGGCATGCGCATACGGAGGTAGCAAATCTCAACGCGGTAGCCCGTTTTTTTAGACAGAACATCAGCAGCCACATGGAAGAAAGAAGTGCCACTTCTCTGTGACTGTCATCAGCTACCCTTTGGTTAGTCTGCGCCAGAGGATATGAAATTAGTTTTTTCTGTACAAGAGCACCGTGGCTCCCATTTTAGAAAAAGTTCCACATCCAGCATATTGTAAAGTCACATCCATGCACTTACCTTAAAGGGACACTGAACCCAATTTTTTTTCTTTCGTGATTCAAATAGAGCATGCAATTTTAAGCAACTTTCTAATTTACTCCTATTATCAAATTTTCTTCATTCTCTTGGTATCTTTATTTGAAATGCAAGAATGTAAGTTTAGATGCCGGCCCATTTTTGGTGAACACACTGTGTTGTTCTTGCTGATTGGTGGATAAATTCACCTACCAATAAACAAGTGCTTTCCATGGTCCTGAACCAAAAAAACAGATTAGATGCCTTCTTTTTCATTTAAAGAAAGCAAGAGAACAAAGAAAAATTGATAATAGGAGTAAATTAGAAAGTTGCTTAAATTTGCATGCTCTATCTGAATCATGAAAGAGTCCATCAGGTCTTTCTGTAGGGACAGTGCTACTGATTGCAGGGCCAGATTGCCCCCTAGAGGTGAAGCCCGATCTCAAATAAGACCTCTTAGAACCCTGTAGTTATGCCCTTGATAAAAAGTAAAATGTAGGAGAGGCATAAAAATATAAACTTCTAAAAAAATGAACAGCCCAAGTATTTATATAGTCAAACATTCCAACGGGATAAGAGTATTCTCTGGTTGGGAATATCACTGCACTGTTTCAAAATATTATTGGATTAACAAGACATGAAAGTCAAAATTAAACTTAAGATTCGGCTAGAGCTAGCAATTTGGAAAAAAAAAATCCTATTTGTTCTGTTATTAAAATTGCATAGTTATTTTGTTATCATAGCTAGGTAGGCTCAGGAGTGTTTCTGCAATGTTTGTAACAATGTAATAAATCATTGCAAGCATTGCTGCCATCCATTGTTACAAGCATTGCTGCAACACGGTTGTCATATACAGGGTTGGACTAAATAATGTGAACACCTTGTGAATCACACAACTTCTAAATAGTCTCCAGTGCCATTTTAACCACAGTGCTTTGATGATATTGAAGTCAGGTGACCGAGTTGATTAAGGGCAGATGAACTTCACCTTGCTGATCCTCCAACTAAGACTGAGCTATTCTGGCTGTGTGTATGGGTGCATTATCATCTTGAAAATGGCATCAATGTTGGGAAACAACATTTGGACCATAGGATGCACCTGATCAGTTATGTCCAAGTACTTGCTGTCAGTAACTCGGCCACTTAGGGTAATTATGGAGCCAGCCGAATACCAAGATATGGCTGACCAAATCATCACAGATCCAACCACATGTTTAAAGGTTGGAACCAGACAATCCAAGTTATATGCTTCCTTGGGGGTTCTCCTTACATAAACCTGACTGCCATTAGGAATAATATAAATGATAACTCATCTGACCATATCACTTGTTTCGAGTCTTCAGCTGTCCAGGTTTTATGATCATGACACCATTTTTTTCTCATTTCAGCGTTGGTGTCTGTGATTAAAGATTTAGGAATGGTAGCTCCTCCATAGATGTTGGCTTTGTGTAGTTCTTTGTGGAAACAGGATCTTCAAGGTGAATAATGAGTTCTGCTATTACTTTTGATGCAGTAGTTCTGTGTTATTTGGAAGTGTTCGACAGTCCCTATTATTCAATTTTGGTTTTAACTATTCGTCATCGCCGTTGAAGTCTTGACATGCTTTGTGTATGCAGTCATAACCATGAAAACTGTTGCTCCCACAATTTGTCCTCGTTAGCAGTCTGACAAGCCACCCATTTCAAAAACCACTTGTACAAACTGCTGCTGAACACAATAACTACACTGGTATACAACCTGGAGAATATAGTTAAAGAAAACATAAACAAAAGTCAAATTTTTCACTGTAGCCTACATGAATATTAACCCCTATAATAATGGTGTTCACATTATTTTGTCCAACCCCTGTAATGCTCCAAACATGTCCACCCTTCTAAGCATACCTAGGTATACTCTTCAACAAAGAATACCAAAATAATTAAGCAAATTTAATACTAGAAGCAAACTTAAAAGTTTTTTTCCCCATATTGCTTGATGTTTCTGAATCATTAAAAGTAATTATGAGTTTCCTATCTCTTTACAATTAAAAGCATTCTTTCATAATTCTATTGGGTTCTTGTAAAGGAGCTGCTAATCACCAGCTGGGGGATGATGAAGTTCAATCGAAGAGCCAGGTCTTGAGGTCCTTTCTGAACTTGGTAGGGAGGTGGCTTGTCTGAGGTGCAGTGGGAGAGTGTTCCATGTCTTGGCTGCTAGGTGAGAGAAGGATCTGCCTCCAGCTGTGGTTTTCCTGAAGCGGGGAACGATTACGAGGGCTTGGTCTTCCGATTGAAGCTGTCTGGCGGGGGTGTAGAAGGTGACGCGGTGATTAATGTATTCTGGACCGATGTTGTGGAGGGCTTTGAACGTGTGGGTGAGAAGTTTTAATGTGATCCTTTTGTTAATAGGGAGCAGTGCAGGTCCCGCAGGTGTTTGGTGATGTGGCATTGGTGAGGGACATTGAGGATGTCTGGCCGAAGCGTTCTGGATGCGCTGGAGCCTCTTTTGGAGCTTGATGGTGGTGCCGGCAGAGAGTGCATTGCCGTAATCTAGCCAGCTGCTGACGAGGGTGACTGCCTGGTCTCGGTTGGGAACCACTTGAAGATCTTTCGCAGCAGGTGCAGTATGTGGAAGCATGAAGAGGAGACGGCGTTGATTTGTCAGTCCATGGAGAGCAAGGAGTCCAGGAGGATGCCTAGATTTCGCGCGTGGTCGGTAGGGGTTGGTGGGTGTCCAAGGGCTGTGGGCCACTAGGAGTCATCCCAGGTGGATGTGGTGGGTCTGAGGATGAGGACTTCGGTCTTGTCTATGTTCAGCTTGAGGCAGCTGTCACTCATCCAGGCGGAAACTGCTGTCAGCCCTTCGTGGATGTTTATCTTGGCGGTGGTGGGGTTTCTGGTGAGTGAGAGTATTAGCTGGGTGTCGTCAGCGTAATAGACGATGTTGAGGTTGTGTCATCAGGCGATGGTGGTGAGAGGGGCCATTTAGATATTTAAGAGTGTAGGGCTCAGCGAAGAGCCTTGGGGTACCTGAAGCTGATCTCTGTGGGCTTGGAGGTGAAGGGTGGGAGTCTCACTTTCTGGGTTCTGCCAGTGAGGAAGAAGGTGATCCATTCCAGGGCTTTGTCGCGGATGCCGGTGTCGTGTAGGGGGTGTGGAGGGTTCGGTGGGAGACGTTGTCGAATGCTCCTGAGAGGTCTAGGAGGATGAGGGTGGCGGTCTCTCCTCGGTCAAGTAGGGCACGTATGTTGTCTGTGGCAGCGAGGAGGGCGGTCTCGGTACTGTGGTTGCTTCTGAAACCGGACTGGGAGGGATCAAGGGTGTGGTTGGTCTAAATGTGGTTAGCGAGTTGAGCGTTGGACTTCTCAATGACTTTGGCCGGAAGGGGAACAATGAGATGGGACGGAAGTTCTTCGAGTCCTTGGGGTCTGCTGTGGGTTTCTTCAGCAGGGGTTTGACCTCTGTCTGCTTCCAGTCTTCAGGGAAGGTGCAGGTCTCAATGGAGCAGTTTGATGAAAGCTCGGAGGCGATGATGTCGGCAGCTTTGTTGAAGATGTGATGCGGGCATGGGTCTGAGGGTGCTCCTGAGTGGATCAATCTCATGATCCTGAGGGTATCCTCTGTGGTTAAGGGGCTCCAGGAGGTCAGTGGGGGGTAGGCGGTAGTGTTTTTGGGTGTAGTGACGGTGAGGGTAAGTGAATTGGCGGCGATGGCTAAGTTCCGGGGAGCGAATCGGTCGTAGATGTTGATCTTTCATTGGAAGTATGTAGCAAGGTTGTCGCAGAGGTCCTGGGAGGGCGGGATGTCATTTTTTTCGCTGTTGGGTTTGGAGAATTCTTTGATGAATGTGAACAACTCCTTGCTGTTGTGGGCCTTGGTGTTGATTCTGTCCTGGATGGCTGTTTTCTTGGTGGTTTTGATGAGTTGTGGTGGGTGGTAATGGCTTGTTTGTAGGCCATTTTGTCCGTGAGGGTCTTGCTGGATCTCCAAGTTCTTTCTAGACGTCTGCATTGGCGTTTGGAGTCCTGGAGGGCCGGGGTGAACCAGCTGGCCTTGTTGGTGGGTTGGCGCCTGGACGATTTCTTGATGAGGGCGAGGGTGTTTGCACAATCAATGATCCAGCGGTGGAGGTTGCGGGCGGAGGAGTTGGTGTCTGTGGTCACGGAGGGGGACTTGTTCAGGGTGGAGTGGAGCTGGTCTTTGGTGAAGTTGTTCCAGCTTCTGCGGAGGGGGTGTTGCTGCCGAAGGTGTCTGGTGGGTTTGTTGAGGGAGTAGAAGTGTATGCAGTGGTGGTCGGTCCAAAGGAGTTTGGTTATGTGGTTGCCTGAGATGTGGTTGTCTGAGGAGAAGATAGGGCGTGTCCGGCTACGTGGGTTGGGGAGTTGACGAGTTGCTTCAGTCCGATGGTTCCGAGGTTTTCCAGAAGGTTGGTTGTGTTGGGGTTGTCTAGGTGGAAGTTGAGGTTGATTGAGGAGGATGTAGTTCATTGAGGTAAGGGTGTGGGGTGTGATGTGGTCTGTGATGGAGTTACAGAAAGCGGGGTGAGGTCCGGGTGTCTGTAAATGAGGGTGCCGTGGAGGGTGGGGTTGACCTGGATCTTGAAGTGTAAGTGTTCAAAGCCTGGTGAGTGGTGGTCGAAGCTGGTAGTGACGTGGAGGGAGTGTTTGTGGATTATGGCGATACCTCCTGCAGCTCGGTTGCTGCGGTCCTTGTGGGAGATCTTGTAGCCGGGAATGGCGATGTCAGGTGATGATGAGGGGTTCAATTATGTTTCGGTGAGGAAGTCGACATCTGGGGCATTGGAGTTAAGCAGGTTCCAGATTTCGACAACGTGCTTGTGTACGGAGGGGTGTTGAGGAGGATGCAGTTGAGGTGGTTGCGGTTGTTATTGTGTGGGGTGACTGGTAGGGTAGTGGTCTGGAGAGAGAAGGAACAGTTGTGGCAGGTGAAGGGTCCTCTGGTGTCCGTCAGGGATGCGTGGTGGCAGGCAGACGATCTGTCAGTGTTGAGGGCGCAGAGGGTGCTGGAGTTGTAGCAGTGGCGGTTGCAGGAACCAGGGTTCGTGGCGCTGGGCGTGGTCCAGGTGTTGATGGGCTTGCCTTTGGTGTGCAAGCAGCCGCCATTAAATAGGAGGTGGGAGGGCTGAGCTGGGAGGCAGGAGTTAGGAGGAAGGCAGCAGAGGCGGTAGAAGGGGACTACACTAATGCAGCAGCAGCAGCTGCCATTAAATAGGAGCTGGGAGGACTGAGTTAGGAGGCAGGCAGCAGTGGTGGTAGAAGGGGACTACACTAATGCGGCAGCGGCAACCATTAAGTAGGAGCTGGGAGGCGGGAGGGCTGAGTTAGGAGGCAAGCAGCAGAGGCAGCAGTGGCGGCAGAAGGGGACTACACTAATGCAACAGTGGCCACCATTAAATAGGAGCTGGGAGGCGGGGGCTGAGTTAGGAGGCAGGCAGCAGTGGCGGTAGAAGGAGGGAGAAGCTTCCATTTCTCTAAGTGAATACATTTAGCTTGTACAGAACCCCCTTCCTTAGAAGCTCTCCTCTTTGGAAAGCCGATACATGGAAGTTTTCAAATTTTTTATGTTTGTAGGCCTGACTGTAAAAATCCATCAGTACAATGAGGACTTCAGAGGTTTCTCGAACAGCAAATTTTACCTTGAAGGCTGCGTCTTCTGCGAATAGGACATAATGTACATTTGTGTACGAGGAGAGATACATACAGTATATTAGATGAGCATTCAGGTTGATTCATCGGAATGCTTGATATACAGCCAAATACATTATTGGACGAAAGGTCACAAAACAAATGATTGCTTGACGAAACTGATTTGCTCATTCCTTCATGCCATTTGGCATCAAAAAAAGGTGCAGGAATGGGAAGGGGGCATTATATAGTTTGGTTAATAAGCTTCTTTCTTTGTATGATGTACATTGGGTCTTACCATTCATTTGTTCAATCCCGCTATAGTATTACTATACTATTACTATAGTATTACTAATAATTGGAGTTAGCCAGTAAGGTAAGTGCTGGGTTTAAGTCATACAGGAGTTGTATGTTCTTTTAACATTGAAAGATAGGTTCTCTTAATTGTTTGAAAACCTATAATGTAAGTTTTTTGTAAGTTTTTGGTAAATGTCGAAATTAAATGTTCCCATTGTAAATAATGGCAACAAATCCAAATCGAATATTTGTCCGAACTGAAAGCCTGGACAGACGAAATTCGGCCGAACTAAACGTTTGAAAAAAATCCTAAAACAAATATTTTGGATGAAACAAATTTTTCGCCCGTGCACATGCCTACAGTATATTTTAGAGCTCAATAACTCAATGAACAGGTTAAAAATTGTATTGATAGTACACATTACATATTGCGTCAAAAAAAGATACAAAAGACAAATTTATTACTTATTTAGATTATGTAAATAAAGATTTTTACAGCCAACTGTAGCACACATTTCATCTAAATGTACTTTGCAAGTAAAAACACTAGTTCTGCTCCGACCGGTTTGAAAAGGCCGCTTGACCGCTAATTTCCCTGACGTCACCCAAAGTGAATTTCCAGCTTCCACTACAGGATCCGTGTCGATCCTGCTTGTTCCTATGTCTCGCACATGCGCCATTTTCATGAAGGGGGCATTTTTAAAAAGTTTACGAAAATCCTACTAACAAGTACAAAATTCAAAGCTACTTCTATTGTAAACTGAGTTTCTCAGCGTTGGTTGAGTGGGTAGAACAGGGGCGTGTGGCTGTAGCTCTCTCACAGGTCTTATTATATTCTTTAAGCTTGTTACGGCTGCAGGTTTTACGGTTTCGTATCGCCAAACTTTTGCCTTAATATACGCAATTGCACTGCTCAAGGAAGACATGTATGCAAAACTAATAGAGAAAGCATGTTAAAAAAGACAGTAAGCACCTTGTAATTAAAATATATTTCTGTTGTGCTGCTAAAGAATAACATATAAGCCAAGTCTTAACGTTTTAATACTTTTAAACTCCACACACCATTTTCCTTATTCAGAGGAGCCAATCAGGGCTTTAATCTGCAGACAAGGCTAGGATTGGTCATAAAGTTTTATATAAAGTGCATTGTTTTGCAGTTGTTATCTGAAAAACATAATTTATGTAAGAACTTAACTGATAAATTAATTTCTTTCATAATGGCAAGAGTCCATGAGCTAGTGATCTATGGGATATACATTCCTACCAGGAGGGGGCAAGGTTTCCCAAACCTCAAATGCATATAAATACACCTCCCACCACACACATACTTCAGTTTAATGTATAGCCAAGTAGTGAGGTGTAAAAAAGAGTAAAAAAGCATACAAAAAGAGAGGAACTGGAAAATAATATTGTGCTATTATACCAAAAAATATAAACACCAAAAACAGGATGGGCCTCATGGACTCTTGCCATTATGAAAGAAATGAATTTATCAGGTAAGTTCTTACATAAATTATGTTTTCTTTCATGTAAATGGCAAGAGTCCATGGCTAGTGACGTATGGAATAAAATAACAAAGATGTGGAAGTTTACAGAAGAATTACTAGAGAGGGAGGGATAAAATTAAAACAGCTATTTCCGCTGAGAATTTAAATCCACAAAATAAGTTCTTATAAACAGAAGAATCAAACTGAGACAGCTTCCTGAAGAACTTTTCTACCAAAGACTGCTTCAGAAGAAGCAAATACATCAAAATGGTAAAATGTAGTACATTTATGCAAAGAAGACCAAGTTGCTGCTTTGCAAATCTGATCAACTGAAGAAGCCCACAAAATGGCAACTGATCTAGTAGAATGAGCTGTAATACTCTGAGGCGGAGACTGTCCCGCCTCCAAATAAGCCTTGTGAATTAAAAGCTTTAACCAAGATGCCAAAGAAATGGCAGAGGCTTTCTGACCTTTCCTAGAAGCAGAAAATACAACAAATAGACTAGAAGTCTTCCTGAAATCCTTAGTAGCCTCCACATAGTATTTCAAAGCTCTTACCACATCCAAAGAATGTAACGATTTTTCAAGAGAATTCTTAGGATTCAGACACAACAAAGCAACAACATTTTCCCTACTAATGTTGTAGTAATTCACAAACAGGAGACTCACAAGAGAGAGCAGACAATTAAGAAACTCTTCTAGCAGAAGAGATTGCTAAAAGGAACAATACTTTCCAAGAAAGTAGTTTAATATCCAAAGAATGCGTAGGCTCAAATGGAGGAGCCTGCAAAGCCTTCAAAACCAAATTAAGACTCCATGGAGGATAAAGAGACTTAATAACAGGCTTGATACGGACGAAAGCCTGAACAAACCAGTGAATATCAGGAAGTTTAGCAATCTTTCGAAGAAATAAATCAGAAAGAGCAGAGATTTGTCCCTTCAAAGTACTTGCGGACAAACCTTTATCCAAACAGTCCTGAACAAACTGTAAAATTCTAGGAATTCTAAAAGAATGCCAAGAGAATTTATGAGAAGAACACCATGAAATATAGGTTTTCCAAACCCGATAATAAATCTTCCTTGAAACAGACTTACATAGTATTAATTACTGAGTCAGAGAAACCACTATGACTAAGCACTAAATGTTCAATTTCCATACCTTCAAATTTAGTGATTTGAGATCCTGATGTAAAAATGGCCCTTGAGACAGAAGGTCTGGCCTTAAAGGAAGTGACCAAGGTTGGCAACTGGACATCCGTACAAGATCTGCATACCAAAACCTGTGAGGCCATGCTGGTGCTATCAGAAACACATGCGATTGTTCCATTATGATCTTGGAGATCACCCTTGAAAGAAGAACTAGAGGCGGAAAAATATAAGCAAGTTGGTAAGACCAAGAAACTGCTAACACATCCCTGGACCTGGAAAGGTATCTGGGAAGTTTCCCGTTTAGACGGGAAGCCATCAGATCTATTTCTGGAAGACCCCATCTGTACAATCTGAAAAAACACATCTGGATGTAGAGACCACTCCCCCGGATGTAAAGTCTGACTGAGAGATAATCCGCTTCCCAATTGTCTACACCTGGGATATGAATCGTAGAAATTAGACAGGAGTTGGATTCCATCCAAGAAAGTATCTGTGATACTTCTTTCATTGCTAAAGGACTGCAAGTCCCTCCCTGATGATTGACATATGCCACAGTTGTGATATTGTCTGTCTGAAAGCGAATGAAAAGTTCTCTCTTTAATAGAGGCTAAGCCTGAAGAGCCCTGAAAATAGCACGGAGTTCTAAGATATTGATTGGTAAACTTGCCTCTAGAGGATTCCAAACCCCTTGTGCTGTCAGAGACCCCCAGACAGCTCCCGAACCTGAAAGACTTGCATCTGTTGAGACTACAGTCCAGGAAGGATGCACAAAAGAGCCCCCTTGAATAATACGATTATGGTCTAACCACCAAGTCAGAGAGAGTAGAATGCTGGGATTTAAGAATATCAATTGTGATATCCGAGTATAATCCCTACATCATTGGTTCAGCATGCAAAGCTGCAGAGGTCTCATATAAAAACGAGCAAAGGGGATCTGCTAAATGAAAAGATTGATCCAGTACCAAGATATTGTGCAAATAACATACTTTATGTAAGAACTTACCTGATAAATTCATTTCTTTCATATTGGCAAGAGTCCATGAGCTAGTGACGTATGGGATATACAATCCTACCAGGAGGGGCAAAGTTTCCCAAACCTCAAAATTCCTATAAGTACACCCCTCACCACACCCACAATTCAGTTTAATGCATAGCCAAGTAGTGGGGTGATAAAATAAAGAGTAAAAAAGCATACAAAAAGAGGAACTGGAAATAAAATTGTGCTTTTTATACAAAAATCATAACCACCATAAAAAAGGGTGGACCTCATGGACTCTTGCCAATATGAAAGAAATTAATTTATCAGGTAAGTTCTTACATAAAATATGTTTTCTTTCATATAATTGGCAAGAGTCCATGAGCTAGTGACGTATGGGATAGAAATACTCAAGATGTGGGAGACCACAGAAGAGTCACTAGAAAGAGAGGGATAAAATAAAAACAGCTATTTCCGCTGAAAAAAATTAAATCCACAAAAAAAATGTCTCTTATAAATTTCACATAAATTTCAAGAAAAAAACTTAAATCATAAGCAGAAGAATCAAACTGAAACAACTGCCTGAAGAACTTTTCTACCAAAGACTGCTTCAGAAATTGTAAAATTTAGTAAATGTATGCAAAGAAGACCAAGTTGCTGCTTTGCAAATCTGATCAACCGAAGATTCATTGTTGAAAGCCCAAGAAGTGGCGACTGATCTAGTAGAATGAGCTGTAATTCTCTGAGGCAGAGACTGTCCAGCCTCCAAATTAGCCTTATGAATCAAAAGCTTTAAACAAGATGCCAAAGAAATGGCAGAGGCTTTCTGACCTTTCCTAGGACCAGAAAAACAACAAATAGACTAGAAGTCTTCCTGAAATCTTTAGTAGCTTCGACAAAATATTTCAAAGCTCTTACAACATCCAAATAATGTAAAGATCTTTCAAGCGTATTCTTAGGATTCGGACACAAGGAAGGAACAACAATTTCCCTACTAATGTTGTTAGAATTCACAACGTTAGGAAGAAACTTAAACGAAGTCCGCAAAATAGCCTTATCCTGATGGAAAATCAGAAAGGGAGACTCTCAAGAGAGAGCAGACAATTCAGAAACTATTCTAGCTGAAGAGATATCCAAAAGAAACAACACTTTCCAAGAAAGTAGTTTTATATCCAAAGAATGCATAGGCTCAAAAGGAGGAGCCTGCAAAGCATTCAAAACCAAATTAAGACTCCAAGGAGGAGAGATTGATTTAATAACAGGCTTGATATGAACCAAAGCCTGAACAAAACCGTGAATATCAGGAAGTTTAGCAATCTTTCTTTGAAATAAAACAGAAATAGCAGAGATTTGTCCCTTCAAAGTACTTGCAGACAAACCTATATCCAAACCATCCTGAAGAAACTGTACAATTCTAGGAATTCTAAAAGAATGCCAAGAGAATTTATGAGAAAAACACCATGAAATATAGGTTTTCCAAACCCGATAATAAATCTTTCTTGAAACAGACTTACAAGCCTGTAGCATAGTTTTAATTACTGAGTCAGAGAAACGTCTATGACTAAGCACTAAGCGTTCAATTTCCATACCTTCAATTTTAGCGATTTGAGATCCTGATGGAAAAACGGCCCTTGAGACAGAAGGTCTGGCCTTAAAGAAAGTGGCCAAGGTTGGCAACTGGACATCCGGACAAGATCCTCATACCAAAACCTTTGAGGCCATGTTGGTGCTATCGGAAACACATGTGATTGTTCCAATATGATCTTGGAGATCACCCTTGGAAGAAGAACTAGAGGTGGAAAAATGTAAGCAGGTGGGTAGAACCAAGGAACTGCTTACTCATCCACCATCTCCGCCTGAGGATCCTTGGACCTGGAAAGGTACCTGGGAAGCTTCTTGTTTAGATGGGAAGCCATCAGATCTATTTTGGGGAGATCCCACATCTGTAAAATCTGACTTAATACATCTGGATGGAGAGACCACTCCCCTGAATGTAAAGACTAATGACTGAGATAATCTGCTTCCCAATTGTCTACACCTGGAATATGTATTGCAGAAATTAGACAGAAGTTGGATTCCGCCAAAGAAAGTATCCGAGATACTTCTTTCATCACTAAAGGAATGAGAGCCCCCCTTGATGATTGACATATGCCATAGTTGTGATATTGTCTGAAAACAAATTAATAATTCTCTCTTTAATAGCGGCCAAGCCTGAAGAGCCCTGAAAATAGCACAAAGTTCTAAAATATTGATAGGTAACCTTGCCTCTTGAGGATTCCAAACTCTGGGTGCTATCAGAGACCCCCAGACAGCTCCCCAACCTGTGAGACTTGCATCTGTTGAAATCACAGTCTAGGCAGGACGAACAAAAGAGGCCCCTTAAATAATCCGATGATGGACTAACCACAAGGACAGAGAGAGTTGAATGTTGGGATTTAAGTATATCAAATGTGATATCCGAGTATAATCCCTGCACCATTGATTCAGCATGCAAAGCTGCAGAGGTCCCATATGGAAATGAGCAAAGGGGATCGCATCCGATGCTGCAGTCATGAGACCTAAAACTTCCATGCACATAGCCACTGAAGGGAATGATCGATACTGAAGGTTTCGACAGGCAGAAACCAATTTTATTCGCCTCTTGTCTGTTAAAGACAAAGTCATGGACACTGAATCAATCTGGAAACCTAAAAAGGTGACCCTTGTCTGATGAATCAAGGAACTCTTTGGTAAATTGATCCTCCAACCATGTCTTTGAAGAAACAACACAAGTTGATTTGTATGAGATTCTGCTAAATGAAAAGATTGAGCCAGTACCAAGATATTGTCCAAATAAGGAAACACTGCAATACTCTGCTCTCTGATTACAGATAGAAGGGCACCGAGAACCTTCGAAAAGATTCTTGGAGTTGTTGCTAGGCCAAATGGAAGAGCAACAAACTGGTAATGCTTGTCTAGAAAAGAAAATCTCAGAAACCGATAGTGGTCTAGATGAATCGGAATATGAAGATACGCATCCTGTAAGTCTATTGAGGATATGTAATGACCTTGCTGAACAAAAAGGCAGAATAGTCCTTATAATCACCATCTTGAAAGTTGGGACTCTTACAAAATGATTCAAAAACTTCAAATCCAGAACTGGTCTGAAAGAATTTTCCTTCTTCGGGACAATGAATAGATTTGAATAAAAACCCAGACCCTGTTCCAGAATTGGAACTGGTACAATCACTCCTGAAAGCTCTAGATCTGAAACACATTTCAGAAAAGCCTGAGCTTTCACAGGATTTGTTGGAACGTGAGAGAGAAAAAATCTTCTCACAGGAGGTCTTATTCTGAAACCTATTCGATACCCCTGGGAGATAATATTCTGAATCCAATGATTCTGAATGGAACCTGCCCAAACGTCTTGAAATAATTTCAATCTGTCCCCCACCAGTAGAACTGGATCGAGGGCCGCACCTTCATGCAGTCTTGGGGGCTGGCTTTGGTTTCTTGTAAGGCTTGGATTTATTCCAACTCGAGGATGGCTTCCAATTGGAGCCAGAGTCTTTAGGGGAAGGAATGGTTTTCTGTTCTCTATTCTGATGGAAGGAACAAAACCGATTAGAAGCTTTAATCCCCCCCCAGTAATAGTGGAAATAATTGAATCCAACTGGGAACCAAATAAATTATTACCCTGGAAAGAAAGAGATAGAAACCTAGATTTAGATACCATGTCAGCATTCCATGATTTGAGCCATAAAGCTCTTCTAGCTAAAATAGCCAAAGACAGATTTAACATTAATCTTGGTATCAAAAATAATCACAGATGATTAGCATGTTGAAGTAAACAAACAATGCTATGCAAATCAGAGTCTTTCCCGTTGTGCTAAGCTATCCAACCAAAAAGTTGATGCAGCCACAACATCAGCCATAGAAATGGCAGGTCTGAGAATATAGCCAGAATGTAAATAAGCTTTCCTTATATAAGACTCAATCTTCCAATCTAAAGGATCCTTAAAAGAAGTACTATCTTCCATAGGAATAGTAGTAAGTTTGGCAAGAGTAGAAATGGCCCCATCAACCTTAGGGACTTTTTCCCAAAACTCAAAGTTAGCCACTGGTAAAGGATATAACTTTTTAAACCTAGAAAAAGGATTAAAAGAAGCACCAGGCTTAGACCATTCCTTGGCAATCACATCAGAAACAGCATCTGGAAGAGGAAAAACCTCAGGAGTAATCACAGGAGGTTTAAAAACAGAATGTAAATGCTTACTGGATTTGTTATCAATAGGATCAAACTCCTCAATATCCAAAGTAACCAACACTTCTTTCAATAAAGAACGAATATATTCAATCTTAAAAAGATAAGACGATTTATCAATTTCAATGTCTGAAGTAGGATCCTCTGAACCAGAGAGATCGTCATCAGAGGAGAATATTTCAGTATGTTGTCGGTCAATACAAATTTCATCAGACTTATGAGAAGTTTTACGTTTATTAGAAGGTGGAATAACAGACATAGCCTTCTGTATTGCATCAGCAATATAATTTTTCATATCATCTGGGATATCATGTACATTAGATGTTGAGGGAACAACAGGTGCTGTACTAGCACTAATAGAAACATTATTGGCATGCAAAAGCTTATCATGACAACTGTTACATAATATAGCCGGAGATATAATCTCAGCTTGCTTACAACAGATTCGCTTTGGTAGAACTGTGTTCAGGCAGAAAGGTTCCTACAGTAGCTTCTGAGGTAGGATCAGACTGAGACATCTTTGCAAAAATGTAAAAGAAAAAAATAACATTTAAACAAATATCGAATTTCCTCATATAGCAGTTTCAGGAATAGGAAAAATATAAAGAAAGCAAAAGCATAAAGGAAGTGGGGTAAAATAACTAAAAATATTTGACTCAAAGTCTGACGCACAACGCAAATAGAAAGGAAATTTTGTTGGCGACAATTAACATCCGGAAATTACGCAACTCGCGTCATAACAAGCGCAACTTGGCGCCAACAACCTAACGTCAACAAAGACGCAGGAAATGACGAAACTTGAGTCACTGTAGACGAAAGATTTGCGCCAAAAAAAGTTTTGCGCCAAAAATGACGCAATAAATAGCATTATTGCGCCCTCACAAGCCTAGATTGCCCGCAAAAATAAGGAAAAGCAAATTGAAAAAAAAAAGACTAAAACCCAGGTAAAAAATTACTTCCTAAAATAGGATTCCCATACTGAAACTTTTAGACTGCAAAGGGAAATACACATAGACCTAACTTATGGCAAATAAGTAAAATACAGGTGGCCCTCCGTTTACGACGGTTCAATTTGCGCCATTTCAGAATAATGCCCTTTTTTCAGTCATGTGACTGCTATTGAAAAGCATTGAGAAGCAGTGCATTCATTAAAATATCCAGTAGGTGGAGCTGTCCGCTTGTGTTGCAGCAAAGATATGCAAAGCCAAGCAAGCCAGGCCTGATCAATGGATAAGCTTTCAAAAGAACAAGATCTAGCAGCCACTACCCTTAGCTGCAGACTCAATGCAGTGAACTGTTTGCAGAAAAAGGCAAGTAAAAAAAGTTTTTGTTCATTAAACTTAGTTTGATGATAATACAGTCTGTTGTGTAATTATTTTATTAGGTGCTGTTTAGCAAATGTTTTTGCTCATTAAACTTAGTTTGATGATGATACAATCTATTGTATTAGGTTTATAATGCTGTTTAGCATTTAAAGTCTTAATTTCAAAGCTTTAAAAATAATGTATTAGGAGTTACTTATGACAATTTTGAGAGGGGCCTGGAACCTAACTCCCTCACTTCCCATTGACTTACATTATAAACTGGGTTTCAATTTACAATGGTTTCGATTTACAACCATTCCTTCTGGAACCTAACCCTGGCGTAAACTGAGGGCTACTTGTAGATATATTTAAAACTTTATATTAATACATAAAGCGCCAAACCATAGCTGAGAGTGTCTTAAATAATGATACATACTTACCGAAAGACACCCATCCACATATGGCAAATAGTCAAACCGGTACTGAAAACTATCAGCAGAGGTAATTGTATAAGAGTATATCGGCGATCTGAAAAGGGAGGTAGGAGATTAATCCCTACAACCGATAACAGAGAACCCTTGAAAAGATTTCCCATGAGTGAAACCAAAATAATAAACAGGCAATACTCTCTTCATTCACGTCTCTCTGACAAACACTGTACTCTGAGAGGAATTGGGCTTTAGAATGCTTAGAAGCACTTATCATAGAAGAAATCATAGAAATTAAGCACAAACTTACTTCACCACCTCCACAGGAGGCAAAGTTTGTAAAACTGAAGTATGTGTGTGGTGGGAGGTGTATTTATAGGCATTTGAGGTTTGGGAAACTTTGCCCCCTCCTGGTAGGAATGTATATCCCATACGTCACTAGCTCATGGACTCTTTCCATTTACGTGAAACAAAATCCAATTAGGGACAGTTCTAAGGGGTCAATTTATTAAAGGCTTTGCAAGCCTTTCGACCCCCTATGACTGCAAGTTCTCACAAGAGAATCTGCAGTCCGTATTTAACATCAACCACTGCTTTCCTAACCTTTCACCACCTCTAAGGTGGCGAATTTTAATCTCCCTGGTCTCGTCCGACTGGGGAGATTGACAGCTCCTGCCCGCCCGTGATTGGCTGTGCGCGGGCAGGATTGCACGCAAGCACAAAATAGCACTCGTGTGCAATACTGAATTCCACCAGCTGAATTCAGCCCATCAGAGGCGCGCTGCGGCAGACAGGGGCGCGTATATGCGCCCCTGTCTGCCGCAGCTTGATAAATTGACCCCTATGTAATAGAAATTGATACATTTTCAGAGTTAAATTACATGAAAAGGGGACAAAATAAATAATGAAAATATATTGCAAAGTAGTTTTATTGTACATAAACATTTTATATGGAAATTGTAGGGTGATAACTGTCCTTTTAAATAGATTGAATACTCTGCAGCTAGATTTGTATCAGTGTAAGAACAACTTACTAGGTATTGTACGCTCACCTACAAGATTCTCTATTTTAGAGTGCTTCAATTACTTTCTGTGTGAGGAAGCTCACCACTAGCCAGGAGGTTTAGCACCCATTTAATTTTTATAGAATTGAATGGTCTGCAAAATATTTCTCCTCTACGTGTTATGTTCCCACTGATTCTCAGGTTTGGAGAAGGTGTAGGTAGCTGCAGCCGTGTCAATAAAGGAATAGTTTATTTTATCAATATCATTACTGTTTATTTTCTGTGTGTGTAACCTGTATCGTTGCAGGCTGTTCTGACAGGCTTCAGGAAGAGAATTTTTGAATAGCAATGGTTAAATCATACCATTGTTACAGTAACATCATAAAATGCCACGTGAGGGTGATTTCAGTTGTACCATAGGAAGAAATGCTCAGCTATTTCAGAGTATTGCAGTAGTGTATTTGTGCTGATGTAAGCTTTTAAGTAACTTGTATGCACCTTTTTCCCCAAATACATGCACACAGGTTGCAGAAGTCCCATTTAAAGTCATAGGTACTCACTGCAAAAAAGGAAATTTATGCTTACCTGATAAATTTGTTTCTTTTACGATATGACGAGTTCACGGATTTCATCCTTACTTATGGGATATCGCCTCCTGGTCAGCAGGAGGAGGCAAAGAGCACCACAGCAGAGCTGTATATATAGCTCCTCCCTTCCCTCCCACTCTAGTCATTCGACCGAAGTTAGGAAGAGAAAGGAAAAGCCAAGGTGCAGAGGTGACTGAAGTTAAACAAAAATAAAGACCTGTCTTAGAAAATGACAGGGTGGGCGTGGACTCTTCATATTGTAAAAGAAACAAATTTATCAGGTAAGCATAAATTTCCTTTTCTTTTACAAGATATGACGAGTCCACGGATTTCATCCTTACTTATGGGATACAATACCAAAGCTATAGGACATGAAAGGGAGAGACAAGACAGGAACCTAAATGGAAGGCACCACTGCTTGAAGAACCTTTCTCCCAAAAACAGCCTCGGACGAGGCAAAAGTATCAAATTTGTAAAATTTTGAAAAAGTGTGAAGAGAAGACCAAGTTGCAGCCTTGCAAATCTGATCAACTGAAGCATAATTTTTAAATGCCCATGAGGAAGCCACAGCCCTAGTAGAATGAGCCGTAATTCTTTCAGGAGGCTGCTGTCCAGCAGTCTCATATGAAAAACGGATAATACTCATCAGCCAGAAAGAAAGAGAGGTAGCCATAGATTTCTGACCCCTACGTTTCCCGGAAAAGACAACAAATAATGAAGATGATTGACAAAATTCTCTAGTCGCCTGCAAGTAAAACTACAGGGCACGAACCACGTCCAAGTTATGTAACAGACGCTCCTTCTTAGACGAAGGATTAGGACATAATGAAGGAACAATAATTTCCTGATTAATATTTTTGTTGGAAACAACCTTAGGAAGAAAACCAGGTTTGGTACGTAACACTACCTTATCAGAATGAAAAATAAGGTAAGGAGAATCACATTGTAATGCTGAAAGCTCAGAAACTCTGCGAGCAGAAGAAATAGCAACCAAAAATAAAACCTTCCAAGATAACAATTTAATATATATGGAATGCATAGGTTCAAACGGAACCCCTTGAAGAACATTAAGAACTAAATTCAAACTCCAAGGAGGAGCAATAGGTCTAAACACAGGCCTGATTCTAGTCAGAGCCTGACAAAAAGATTGAACATCTGGAATATCTGCCAAACGTTTGTGTAGCAAAATAGATACGGCAGAAATCTGTCCCTTTAAGGAACTTGCTGATAACCCTTTCTCCAATCCTTCTTGGAGAAAAGATAAAATCCTGGGAATCCTAACCCTACTCCATGAGTAACCCTTGGATTCGCACCAATAAAGATATTTACGCCATATCTTATGGTAAATTTTTCTAGTAACAGGCCTGGATCAAGATATCAATGACCGAATCAGAGAACCCTCGCTTAGATAAAATCAAGCATTCAATCTCCAAGCAGTCAGCTGCAGAGAAACTAGATTCGGATGATGGAAGGGTCCCTGAATGAGAAGGTCCTGCCTCAATGGAAGCTTCCACGGTGGCAGAGAGGACATTTCCACCAGATCGGCATACCAAGTCCTGCGAGGCCACGCAGGAGCGATGAGAATCACCGAAGCCCTCTCCTGTTTGATCCGAGCAATCACCCGGGGAAGGAGAGCAAACAGTGGAAACATATAAGCTAGGTTGAACGACCAAGGCACTGCCAAGGCATCTATCAGTTCGGCCTGAGGATCCCTGGACCTGGATCCATATCTCGGGAGCTTGGCATTCTGACGAGATGCCATAAGATCCAGCTCTGGTCTGCCCCCTCTGAGAATCAGGGTGGTAAAGACCTCCGGATGGAGTTCCCATTCCCCCGGATGAAACGTCTGCTCAAAAAATCCATCTCCCAGTTGTCCACTCCTGGGATGTAGATTGCGACAGATAACAGGAGTGAGCCTCCGCCCACCGAATTATCTTGGATACTTCTGTCATCGCTAAGGAACTCCTTGTTCCTCCTTGATGATTGATGTAAGCCACAGTCGTGATGTTGTCCGACTGAAATCGGATGAATTTGGCCGAAGCCAACTGAGGCCAAGTCTGAAGCGCATTGAATATTGCTCTCAACTCCAGAATATTGATTGGAAGTAGAGACTCTGACCGAGTCCACACACCCTGAGCCTTCAGGGAATTCCAGACTGCACCCCATCCTAGTAGACTGGCGTCCGTTGTCACTATCACCCATGAGGGTCTGCGGAAGCACGTCCCTTGGGACAGATGATCCAGCGACAACCACCAAAGAAGAGAGTCCCTTGTCTCCTGATCCAGATCTATCTGAGGAGACAAATTTACATAATCTCCATTCCACTGTCTGAGCATGCTCAGTTGTAGAGGTCTGTGATGAAAACGAGCAAACGGAATGATGTCCATTGCCGCCACCATCAATCCAATTACCTCCATGCACTGAGCCACTGAAGGCAGAGGATTGGACTGAAGGGATCGGCATGTATTCAGAATCTTTAACTTTCTGACTTCCGTCAAAAAGATTTTCATGGATATAGAGTCTATTAGAGTTCCCAGGAAAGGAACCCTTGTCCGTGGAATTAGTGAAGTCTTTTCTAGATTCACCTTCCACCCGTGAGTCCTTAGAAAGGATAGAACAATGTCGGTATGATACTTTTTCAGCTGATAAGACGATGCCTGGATCAGAATATCGTCCAGATAAGGCACCGCTGCAATGCCCCGCGGTCTGAGAACCGCCAGCAGAGACCCTAGAACCTTCGTGAAGATCCTGGGTGCCGTGGCCAGCCCGAAAGGAAGGGCCATGAACTGAAAGTGTTTGTCCTGAAAAGCAAACCTCAGGAACTGGTGATGATCTCTGTGGATAGGAATATGAAGATATGCATCCTTTAAGTCCACGGTAGTCATATATTGACCCTCGTGGATCAATGGAAGAATTGTCTGGATAGTCTCCATCTTAAAGGATAGAACTCTGAGAAACTTGTTTAGACTTTTGAGATCTAAAATGGATCGGAACGTTCCCTCTCTTTTGGGGTTAGCCGCTAATTTGGCGATCTGAAAGGAAGCATCCGTAATAAAAGAATTAGCCAGCTTAAGGGCCTTAATTCTGTCTTGACTTTCCTCTAAAGAGGTCTCAGTTCTAACAGACTCTTCTAGAGCGTCAAACCAAAAGGCAGCCGCAGTCGTGACTGTTACAATGCAGGCCGCCGGTTGCAATAAAAACCCCTGATGAACATAGAGTCGTTTAAGAAGACCCTCCAACTTTTTATCCATGGGGTCTTTAAAAGCACAACTGTCCTCAACAGGAATAGTCGTACGCTTCGCCAGGGTAGAAATAGCTCCCTCCACCCTAGGGACCGTCTGCCAAGAGTCCCTAACGGTGTCAGCTATAGGGTACATTTTCTTAAAAATATGTGAAGGGGAGAACGGGATGCCCGGTCTTTCCCATTTCCTTGAAATAATTTCCGAAATTCTCTTAGGAACCGGAAACACATCTGAATAAGAAGGGACCTCTAAGTATTTGTCCATCTTACTCAATTTTTCTGGTGGGACCATAATAGAGTCACAGTCATCCAGAGTCACCAAAACCTCTCGCAGTAAAAGACGGAGGTGTTCAAGTTTAAATCTGAAGGACATGACGTCCGTATCTGTCGGGGGTAATGCACTACCTGCGTCAGACAGTTCCCCCTCAGACAGTGCCTGCCTACCCCCCAATTCAGAGCCCTGGGAGGGTACATCGGAGATAGCCATCAAAGCATCAGAAGTTGCAGGGACCACTAGGGCCTCTGACCTACTGCGTTTGCCTTGTAAAACTGGCAACTTAGACAAAACTTCTGTAAGAGTGGATGACATAACTGCAGCCATATCCTGCAGAGTAAATGAGGTGGATGCAGTTGAAGAACATGGCGTCGCTTGAGTGGGCGTTAAGGGCTGTGACGCTTGGGGATAAAGTTGCGGCATTCCCTGAGTCTCATAAGTCTGAGAAACATCCTTAGACATATCCTTGTTAAAGAAAATCTGCTCTCTACATTGCAATGCCTTCTCAGTGCATGAGGCACAAAAAGTAACAGGGGATTCCACATTGGCATTTAAACACATGGAACAAGTACTGGCAGTAAGATCATCCATTGTAAAAACAAACAGGTATTCAGTTATGTAATACACTATTTACATATAAAACCGTTGCAAAATAAAACAAAACAACTGTGCCTTTAAAAAAAAATTATTTTGCTCAGCACACTGTACAAAAAACTTTTTATAATTGTGGCTTTGGATAAAAAAAAAAAAAATGTTGTGATTTAACGTATCCCAGTAAGGTTAACGAAATTTGTGCACACTTTTATTAAAAAAATAACATCACCTCGCCACAGCTCTGCTGCGGCGCCTACCTCTCCCTATGATCTCCAGAGACAAACGGCAATCCGAAAAGCAGACTGTCTAAACTGCCGGTGTTCCACCACCCACGCGGTCCAGACAACACCGGAGTCAAGTACACTGTCTGACTCCCAGGAAGACACTGCGCGGCTTCTCTCAGCGTGCGAACGATTGCCCCGCCGATCGTGGGAGTACTAAATCGAAACTCCCGGGCGGCTCAGTACAGAGCAAGAAAAAAACAAAATGGAGCCACCGGGATAAATGTTATACCTAACACAAGTGCCAATATTAAAATAAGCCAGTACCCCTTCACACAAACAACTCCCGGTCTTCTGTAACAAACCCCTGCCGGGAGAATACTAGAGCAGTGCTATGTCCCGGAGTAAATTCTCCAATAAAGTCCCCAGCGTCAGCCCAAAAATGAAAGGGTTAAATAATGTGTCTTTCCCCATATGTACATTATGCAGTCCCAATAATAAGGTCAAATAATGATAGCAGCCCTCCAGAACCGTGTATAGTACACAGACATAGAAGAGCCAGCTTACAGAGGAAAACGAGTCTTTTCTGAGTTACTAGGTGTCAGAAAAAGTTAGACTGCACATACCTCAATGCTGAGTAACAGCATGACTTGTCCCACACTGCCAGAGGTCCTTCTCCTCCAGGAATCTGTGGGAACAAACTGGGTCTTAGATAAAATCTGGTAAGACCATATTCAGCAGGGCAGCACACAGTCTGGGAGTCACAGAGAAAAAGTATATGAATCTGCACAGATCCCATTGCTTTACCCCTGAGTAAAATAGTACTCACTGGCACCATTTAAAAATAATAAACTCTTGATTGAAGAATCTAAACTAACACCTCGCTTTACCTCTTCCTATCACTAACACAGGCAAAGAGAATGACTGGAGTGGGAGGGAAGGAGGAGCTATATATACAGCTCTGCTGTGGTGCTCTTTGCCTCCTCCTGCTGACCAGGAGGCGATATCCCATAAGTAAGGATGAAATCCGTGGACTAGTCATATCTTGTAAAAGAAATATAATTTATGCTTACCTGATAAATTAATTTCCTTCATGTGGTGAGAGACCACAGTCCATTACTCCTGGATTTATACTCCTGGCCTTTAGGAGGAGGCAAAGATTTCCAAAACTCAAAATACTTAATCCTTCCCACCTCTCTGGTATGTTAGTCTGACATTTAGTCAAGCAAAGAGAAGTAGAAAAGGACAAATCAGGGAAAATGAGGTGCAAACTAAAACTAAAAAACAGAATTTATGTTTACCTGATAAATTACTTTCTCCAACGGTGTGTCCGGTCCACGGCGTCATCCTTACTTGTGGGATATTCTCTTCCCCAACAGGAAATGGCAAAGAGCCCAGCAAAGCTGGTCACATGATCCCTCCTAGGCTCCGCCTACCCCAGTCATTCGACCGACGTTAAGGAGGAATATTTGCATAGGAGAAACCATATGATACCGTGGTGACTGTAGTTAAAGAAAATAAACTATCAGACCTGATTAAAAAACCAGGGCGGGCCGTGGACCGGACACACCGTTGGAGAAAGTAATTTATCAGGTAAACATAAATTCTGTTTTCTCCAACATAGGTGTGTCCGGTCCACGGCGTCATCCTTACTTGTGGGAACCAATACCAAAGCTTTAGGACACGGATGAAGGGAGGGAGCAAATCAGGTCACCTAAATGGAAGGCACCACGGTTTGCAAAACCTTTCTCCCAAAAATAGCCTCAGAAGAAGCAAAAGTATCAAACTTGTAAAATTTGGTAAAAGTGTGCAGTGAAGACCAAGTCGCTGCCCTACATATCTGATCAACAGAAGCCTCGTTCTTGAAGGCCCATGTGGAAGCCACAGCCCTAGTGGAAGGAGCTGTGATCCTTTCAGGAGGCTGCCGTCCGGCAGTCTCGTAAGCCAATCTGATGATGCTTTTAATCCAAAAAGAGAGAGAGGCAGAAGTTGCTTTTTGACCTCTCCTTTTACCAGAATAAACAACAAACAAGGAAGATGTTTGTCTAAAATCCTTTGTAGCATCTAAATAGAATTTTAGAGCGCGAACAACATCCAAATTGTGCAACAAACGTTCCTTCTTCGAAACTGGTTTCGGACACAGAGAAGGTACGACTATCTCCTGGTTAATGTTTTTGTTAGAAACAACTTTTGGAAGAAAACCAGGTTAGTACGTAAAACCACCTTATCTGCATGGAACACCAGATAAGGAGGAGAACACTGCAGAGCAGATAATTCTGAAACTCTTCTAGCAGAAGAAATTGCAACCAAAAACAAAACTTTCCAAGATAATAACTTAATATCAACGGAATGTAAGGGTTCAAACGGAACCCCCTGAAGAACTGAAAGAACTAAGTTGAGACTCCAAGGAGGAGTCAAAGGTTTGTAAACAGGCTTGATTCTAACCAGAGCCTGAACAAAGGCTTGAACATCTGGCACAGCTGCCAGCTTTTTGTGAAGTAACACAGACAAGGCAGAAATCTGTCCCATCAAGGAACTTGCAGATAATCCTTTTTCCAATCCTTCTCGAAGGAAGGATAGACTCTTAGGAATCTTAACCTTGTCCCAAGGGAATCCTTTAGATTCACACCAACAGATATATTTTTTCCAAATTTTGTGGTAAATTTTTCTAGTTACAGGCTTTCTGGCCTGAACAAGAGTATCAATAACAGAATCTGAGAACCCTCGCTTTGATAAGATCAAGCGTTCAATCTCCAAGCAGTCAGCTGGAGTGGGACCAGATTCGGATGTTCGAACGGACCTTGAACAAGAAGGTCTCGTCTCAAAGGTAGCTTCCATGGTGGAGCCGATGACATATTCACCAGATCTGCATACCAAGTCCTGCGTGGCCACGCAGGAGCTATCAAGATCACCGACGCCCTCTCCTGATTGATCCTGGCTACCAGCCTGGGGATGAGAGGAAACGGCGGGAATACATAGGCTAGTTTGAAGGTCCAAGGTGCTACTAGTGCATCTACTAGAGTCGCCTTGGGATCCCTGGAACTGGACCCGTAGCAAGGAACCTTGAAGTTCTGACGAGAGGCCATCAGATCCATGTCTGGAATGCCCCACAGTTGAGTGAGTTGGGCAAAGATTTCCGGATGGAGTTCCCACTCCCCCGGATGCAATGTCTGACGACTCAGAAAATCCGCTTCCCAATTTTCCACTCCTGGGATGTGGATTGCAGACAGGTGGCAGGAGCGAGTCTCCGCCCATTGAATGATTCTGGTCACTTCTTCCATCGCCAGGGAACTCCTTGTTCCCCCCTGATGGTTGATGTACGCAACAGTCGTCATGTTGTCTGATTGAAACCGTATGAACTTGGCCCTCGCTAGCTGAGGCCAAGCCTTGAGAGCATTGAATATCGCTCTCAGTTCCAGAATATTTATCGGTAGAAGAGATTCTTCCCGAGACCAAAGACCCTGAGCTTTCAGGGATCCCCAGACCGCGCCCCAGCCCATCAGACTGGCGTCGGTCGTGACAATGACCCACTCTGGTCTGCGGGAGGTCACCCCTTGTGACAGGTTGTCCAGGGACAGCCACCAACGGAGTGAGTCTCTGGTCCTCTGATTTACTTGTATCTTCGGAGACAAGTCTGTATAGTCCCCATTCCACTGACTGAGCATACACAGTTGTAATGGTCTTAGATGAATGCGCGCAAAAGGAACTATGTCCATTGCCGCTACCATCAAACCTATCACTTCCATGCACTGCGCTATGGAAGGAAGAGGAACGGAATGAAGTATTTGACAAGAGTTTAGAAGTTTTGTTTTTCTGGTCTCTGTCAGAAAAATCCTCATTTCTAAGGAGTCTATTATTGTTCCCAAGAAGGGAACTCTTGTCGACGGAGATAGAGAACTCTTTTCCACGTTCACTTTCCATCCGTGAGATCTGAGAAAGGCCAGGACTATGTCCGTGAGAGCCTTTGCTTGAGGAAGGGACGACGCTTGAATCAGAATGTCGTCCAAGTAAGGTACTACAGCAATGCCCCTTGGTCTTAGCACCGCCAGAAGGGACCCTAGTACCTTTGAGAAAATCCTTGGAGCAGTGGCTAATCCGAAAGGAAGCGCCACGAACTGGTAATGCTTGTCCAGGAATGCGAACCTTAGGAACCGATGATGTTCCTTGTGGACAGGAATATGTAGATACGCATCCTTTAAATCCGCCGTGGTCAAGAATTGACCTTCCTGGATGGAAGGATTGTTCGAATGGTTTCCATTTTGGCCGATGGAACCTTGAGAAACTTGTTTAGGATCTTGAGATCTAAGATTGGTCTGAACGTTCCCTCTTTTTTGGGAACTACGAACAGATTGGAGTAGAACCCCATCCCTCGTTCTCTTAATGGAACAGGATGAATCACTTCCAGAAGATAACCTTGGGAGACTATTTCTAGCGCCCAAGGATCCAGAACATCTCTTGCCCAAGCCTGAGCGAAGAGAGAGAGTCTGCCCCCCACCAAATCCGGTCCCGGATCGGGGGCCCGCATCTCATGCTGTCTTGGGAGCAGTGGCAGGTTTCTTGGCCTGCTTTCCTTTGTTCCAGCCTTGCATAGGTCTCCAGGCTGGATTGGCTTGAGAAGTATTACCCTCCTGCTTAGAGGACGTAGCACTTGGGGCTGGTCCGTTTCTGCGAAAGGGACGAAAATTAGGTTTATTTTTGGCCTTGAAAGACCTATCCTGAGGAAGGGCGTGGCCCTTGCCCCCAGTGATATCAGAGATAATCTCTTTCAAGTCAGGGCCAAACAGTGTTTTCCCCTTGAAAGGAATGTCAAGCAATTTGTTCTTGGAAGACGCATCCGCTGACCAAGATTTTAACCAAAGCGCTCTGCGCGCCACAATAGCAAACCCAGAATTTTTCGCCGCTAACCTAGCCAATTGCAAGGTGGCGTCTAGGGTGAAAGAATTAGCCAATTTAAGAGCACGAATTCTGTCCATAATCTCCTCATAAGAAGAAGAATTACTAATAATCGCCTTTTCTAGCTCATCGAACCAGAAACACGCGGCTGTAGTGACAGGGACAATGCATGCAATTGGTTGTAGAAGGTAACCTTGCTGAACAAACATCTTTTTTAGCAAACCTTCTAATTTTTTATCCATAGGATCTTGGAAAGCACAACTATCTTCTATGGGTATAGTGGCGCGCTTGTTTAGAGTAGAAACCGCCCCCTCGACCTTGGGGACTGTCTGCCATAAGTCCTTTCTGGGGTCGACTATAGGAAACAATTTTTTAAATATGGGGGGAGGTACGAAAGGTATACCGGGCCTGTCCCATTCTTTATTAACAATGTACGCCACCCGCTTGGATATAGGAAAAGCTTCGGGGGGCCCCGGGGCCTCTAGGAACTTGTCCATTTTACATAGTGTTTCTGGAATGACCAGATAATCACAATCATCCAAATTGGATAACACCTCCTTAAGCAGAGCGCGGAGATGTTCCAACTTAAATTTAAAAGTAATCACATCAGGTTCAGCTTGTTGAGAAATTTTTCCTGAATCTGAAATTTCTCCCTCAGACAAAACCTCCCTGGCCCCCTCAGACTGGTGTAGGGGCCCTTCAGAAACAATATCATCAGCGTCCTCATGCTCTTCAGTATTTTCTAAAACAGAGCAGTCGCGCTTTCGCTGATAAGTGGGCATATTGGCTAAAATGTTTTTGATAGAATTATCTATTACAGCCGTTAATTGTTGCATAGTAAGGAGTATTGGCGCGCTAGATGTACTAGGGGCCTCCTGTATGGGCAAGACTGGTGTAGACGAAGGAGGGGATGATGCAGTACCATGCTTACTCCCCTCACTTGAGGAATCATCTTGGGCATCATTTTTACTAAATTTTTTATTTAAATGAGAAGGAACCTTGGCTTCCCCACAGTCAGAACACAATCTATCTGGTAGTTCAGACATGTTAAACAGGCATAAACTTGATAACAAAGCACAAAAAACGTTTTAAAATAAAACCGTTACTGTCACTTTAAATTTTAAACTGAACACACTTTATTACTGCAATTGCGAAAAAGTATGAAGGAATTGTTCAAAATTCACCAAAATTTCACCACAGTGTCTTAAAGCCTTAAAAGTATTGCACACCAAATTTGGAAGCTTTAACCCTTAAAATAACGGAACCGGAGCCGTTTTTATATTTAACCCCTTTACAGTCCCTGGAATCTGCTTTGCTGAGACCCAACCAAGCCCAAAGGGGAATACGATACCAAATGATGCCTTCAGAAAGACTTTTCTATGTATCAGAGCTCCACACACATGCAGCTGCATGCCATGCTGTTCTCAAAAACAAGTGCGCCATACCGGCGCGAAAATGAGGCTCTGACTATGATTAGGGAAAGCCCCTATAGAATAAAGTGTCTAAAACAGTGCCTGCCGATATTATTTTACAAAAAATACCCATATTAAATGATTCCTCAAGGCTAAATATGTGTAAATATGATCGATTTAGCCCAGGAAATGTCTACAGTCTTAATAAACCCTTGTGAAGCCCTTATTTACTGTCTGAATAAAAATGGCTTACCGGATCCCATAGGGAAAATGACAGCTTCCAGCATTACATCGTCTTGTTAGAATGTGTCATACCTCAAGCAGCAAAAGACTGCTCACTGTTCCCCCAACTGAAGTTAATTCCTCTCAACAGTCCTGTGTGGAACAGCCATGGATTTTAGTAACGGTTGCTAAAATCATTTTCCTCATACAAACAGAAATCTTCATCTCTTTTCTGTTTCAGAGTAAATAGTACATACCAGCACTATTTTAAAATAACAAACTCTTGATTGAATAATAAAAACTACAGTTAAACACTAAAAAACTCTAAGCCATCTCCGTGGAGATGTTGCCTGTACAACGGCAAAGAGAATGACTGGGGTAGGCGGAGCCTAGGAGGGATCATGTGACCAGCTTTGCTGGGCTCTTTGCCATTTCCTGTTGGGGAAGAGAATATCCCACAAGTAAGGATGACGCCGTGGACCGGACACACCTATGTTGGAGAAATGAAGTTTAGTGAAATTGGACGGGTCTCATGGACTCTCACCACCATGAAAGAAACACATTTATCAGGTGAGCATAAATTATACTTTATTTCCTAAAGCTGGTGAGAGTCCACAAGTAATTTGGGTGGGACAAAAATATTTTTTGAAAGGCAGGCACCTAATTTCCAGACACTGCTGTCTGGAGGACTTTCCTACCAAAAAAAAGTAAACACATCAAAAAGGTAAAATGCAGTAAAAGTACATAAGGAAGACAATGTTGCTGCATTACAAATTTGTTCAATAGAAGTCTCATTTGAATACTCAGAAAGTGGAAACTGATCTTATAGAATGGGCTGTAAAGAATCTTGGTAAAAACTTTCCTGCCTCCGAGTAAGCCTTGTCAATTAAAAGCAACAGCTATGGCCTTTTTCCCTTTTCATGATCAGAGAAAAAAAAACTAAATAACTTGAGGATCGTCTAAAATCCTTGAAGCTTTTAAGTTGAAAAGATCTCAAGACAGCTAAATTATGTAGGAACCTTTCTCTTGAAATTTAGTAGGAAAAAGGAAGGAACCACTTTCAACAACAACAAAAAACATTTAGGCTTTAAAAATTTGCCTTATCATGGAGAAAATTAAGATAAAGAGGCTCACAAGATAAAAATCAGAGAATTCAAAAAAATCTGTTATAATATATTGCTAATAAAAACAAAAACTGAATGTCCAAACTATACATAAGCTCAAAAGGAAAGACCTGGAAAAAACCTCTTAAAAGCAAATTAAAGGGACACTCAAGTCAAAATTAAACTTCATGATTCAGATACAGCAGGCAATTTTAAAACAACTTTCCAATTTACCTCCATTAACAAAATGTGCACAGTCTTTTAATATTTACACTTTTTGAGTCACCAGCTCCTACTGAGCATGTGCAAGAGTTCACAGCATATACGTACATGCATTTGTGATTGGCTGATGGCTGTCACATGATACAGGGGGAGTGGAAATAGACATAACTTTGCAATTTATTTTAAAAAAATCTACTACTCATTTGAAGTTCAGACTAAGTGCTATTGCATTGTCTTCTTATCTTGCATTTGTTGATTATGCAAATTTACTGTATTGACTGGTCCTTTAAGGTTCCAAAGAAGAGATAGATTTAATGACTGATTTAAGTTTTGAATGGCAGGAAACCTAGCAATTTTTTCTTGTGAAATAACTAGAGATGGGCGAATGTGTATACATTCAAATTTGAATGTTAGAACGAATGTTATTGTAGAAATACGATTTACATAATCGAATGTTGATAAGAACAAATATTCTTAAAAATTCTATTATCGAATGTTATTTAGAGTTTTTCGAATGTCAGTTTCGAATTCGAATGTCACTTTCGAATTTGAATATTACATTTATAAAACACGGTATTAGACTAGAAATACTATTTCAAATTCGAATGTTACATTCAAATTCGAATATAACTTTTCGAAAATTGAATGTGATGTAAAATACATAGCTAAACATTCTATTATTTGAATGAATATTTTCGAATGTTATTGAAAAATTCAAAAACTAAAATTTTAAAATAGAATGTTATATAAACATGCGAAATTCGATTTGAACGAACGTATACAAATTTGTTTTCAATTTTGAGTCTTTAGAAACATTCCCCCATCCCTAGAAATAACACAGAACTACCCTTTAAAGAGCTAACAAATAAACGTTATCTAAACCTTCTTGCAGAAATTGAAAAAAGTCTTGGAATTGTAAAAGAATTCCAGCTAAAAACATATTTTTCCCACCAGGAAGAAAAAAAACTTTCCAAATCTTCTGAGAGATTTTTCTCATAACTAGCTTACTTGTCTGAAACAAAATATCCACTACAGCATCCGAGAAGTCACAAAAAAATTGTATGATTCACCAAGCCCTCAAATTGAAACACTCGAAACCTAAAAGAGAAAGTAGGTGGTGACCTAGTGGAAGAGACCAGAGAAGAAAATTGGACATCTGTTCCAAACCCACAAACCAAGTTCTGCATTGCCAAGCATGAGCAATTAGAATTAATAATAAGAACTCCTATAGGATCCGAGCTATCACTGTTGTCAGCACACAAAAAAAATGAAGAAAAAAAATACAAAATTTAAGCATTTCTGTACAAAAGAAAAATTTTTCTAAAAGGAACCTTTAGCCCACAATAAAATGACTCCTTAAATAAAATTTCTAGTGTATAAAGTGATATTGCTGTATAGCTTTGTGTGCCCTGGCTATGAAGTATCTCATGAATGGTGTAGCTGCTAATAGCCTGCGGGCTATGTGAGCGCATTAATATTTTCACTTACCTTGAGATGTACACACACTACCTTGCTTGCACACAGCTGCTTTTAGTAGAGAGCCCATCCAGTGCTGTGTACTTTACAGCAGAGGATCTATGTTTGAAGTATATCTATGATCCAACAGGAGGAGGCTAAGGGACCAGTCCCTGCAACAACTGTGGCCGGCTTGTGACTAACTCCTTCACTGAGAGTAATTGTGCCACTACCTAAAAACTACAATCTCTCCTCTGTCTCATAACAGCTGAGGGGAAAAAATGTGTTTCACGTTGGTCTTTCCCTTCCTCCAGGGAGGCAAAGATAAGACTAAAATACCAGAGAGGTGGGAGGGATTAAGTACTCTCAGAATTTTGGGAATCTTTGCCTCCTCCTAGTGGCCAGGAGTATAATCTCAGGAGTAATGGCTTGTGGACTCTCACCACCTTTATGAAATAAAGCTGCATGCACATTGCTTACAGGCATATTTTTAAATGACAATAGAGATGGTGATGGAAAGGGACAGGGCCTTAATTAAAGAATTGAAAATACCCATAAAAATATAAATGTTTAATTTAAACGAGCCTATATAGGATTTTGTTACTTTATATAATGATGTTTACTTTAAAAAAATAAAAAAAATAAAAGACTTGTAGAGAAATAGATTCTGATGGCAACTAAAAGCCATGGGCAACACAAGTCTGTCTATATTAACTATAAATATAAGTCTATATTGCCTATAAAGTCTTGCACCCCACCGGGAGCGCAAGTTATTCTGCTGGCTGTGTTTACATAGTCTGTCATTAGCATGGACATAAGTCCAGAATTTTTCCGTACAGGCGGGGATACCACAGGCTAAATTAGTTATTTCAAATGCCAAAATAAGAGTAAACAAGCTACTTGTAAACAATTTAATACACTCCAGCAGGTAAAATGGATCATTGGGAAGAAATTAAAGGGGAGAAAAATTTGGGGCAAACTGTCCCTTTAATTAGTCCATAGAATAGCCTTATCCTTATCCCAGGCATTCTTTAAGTCTCCCACAGTGTTTATCTTTTTATCACTTCAAAAGGAAGTTTAATCCATGAATCAACCACCCATTCTGTAAAGTAGTACTACATTTCAACATGTTCAACCCATTTATGTTAATTTAACTCTGTCTACAAACCTTACTAATTCATGTATCCCTTTAAAGAGTCCAGCATGAAAGTATATAATTAAAGTGATTGTAAACGTTCTTCTTGTAATGCACAGTATATACAATTAGTCTTCAAATCTTGGGCAGTTTCATTGATTACATTTATTAATATGCTTCCTTTGTTAAATATTTACATATAGAGATGGTAAACATTGCTCTGTTCCTCTGCCCACATTTCATCCTTCATTTAGCTATGCGATGACGAATCCGGCTTAATCCAATCCTTGCGTGCCCCACATGACGTCCAGCTTGTGGGGCATGCAATGATTAAATGCAACCAGATTTGTCATCGCATAGCAAAATGAAGGATACGATCAATTAAACTGTCCTTGTTTTGAAGACTAATTGGGGTTACTTTATCAAGCTGCGGCGGAGAGGGGCGTACATACTGGAGGCTGAATTTCGCTGCTGGAATTCAGCATTTCACAAGAACGCAATTTTGCGCTCTTGTGCAACGCTGCCCCCTGCCCACGCACAGCCAATCACGCGGGGGCAGGAGCTGTCAATCTTTCCGGTCTACGAGACCGGGGAGATTGAAGTTTGCCACCCAAGAGGTGGCCAATAGGTTAGGGAAGCAGTGGTCTGATGACCGCTGCTTCATAAATACGGACTGCAGGTTCTCTTGTGAGAAACTGCAGTCTTAGGGGTGTGAATCGTTTGATAAATTGACCCCATTGTATATACTGTGCATTACAATAAGAAAGTTTACAATCACTTTAAGACCTAACTGGGCACTTTACCGTTTCAGAATACAGTTTACACACAGAACTGTATGGTAGAAGATTATCATACTACAAAACAAGGGACTTCATTGCATAATATTTTGGGTAAATAAATATTCTCAACTGAAGTATAAATTACTCAAGTATTTGTAAACTACTCAGTCGGCTTCTAGTCAAACAATATATCTATTACAATGTGAATAGATGTAATATATATACATATATATATATATATTATTGATTTATTTATATTTTATTTTGAGTGGTTGTAAACCTAGTATTGTTTTTATTTTAGAGGTTGAGTGATCTTTCAAAATATGTTAAACAGGTGCATAACCATAAATTTTAGTATTGGTACAATCTCACTTTTACTCTGGTGTAAAATAAATATAAATATTAAAGTGATGAGAACAAATAAAATATTAACATTTTTATATAATGTCCCTTACATCTTATTCTTTTCACTTTTCATAAACCATTTGAGGCGCTTCACTTATATGTTCCTTCTAAGACTTATGCTGTTAAACACAAACAAATTTATTAACAACTTGTTAATTATTTTCAGTACAAGTTACAAAAAAAAATAAACCTTTTTTAAAAAAGGTCTATAATGTCATGTTATTACTGTACGTGATCTTCATACAGATTAGATGCACTCACCTTTAAGGACACAGTTTCTTTTTTTGTGCACAAAGCTTATGAAAATTAGAGGCAACATTGCAGGTTTGGGTTTTTGGAATAATAATCTCTTCAACGGTTCTGTTATTGATGGAAGATAGAATCGCTAAACTAAATAAAGAAGGTTAGAACTTTGTCAGACCTCACCTATCAACTTACACATTGGACTGTGGACTTACTAGGACTATGGAATGATTGATGGAAGGCTCTACAGAAGTATATACTCCAATGGAGTCTGATGTTAGTTTCTATCACTGATCTCTTTACTTCAAACTTCAAACATATTTCAGGTTGAGGTCCTGTCTTGAGTGTTTTATACTATTCCTCAAAGTGTGTACCTATTTTTTTTATAGTTTACTTGATGTTTGGTACAAAGTTGAATGCCACACATTAAAAAACAAAAAACAAAACAAAAAAACAAAGCCAACATAAAGTAGACCCAGAAAAATTTGTGCAACGCTAATTTCACATTTACAGGACAGGAGATTGGCACCCCCTCGCCCCCACACTTCATTCTGTTCCACTTCATACCCACATGACTCCATCCCCCAACCAAAATTATTAGATGCAAATACATTGGCACATTTACTTGTCCACATCTCGCATTAGTACAGGGAGGGCACGGAAGGGGGTTGGCGGTTATGTTAAAGAATAAAGGACTTTGGACAACGTAACAAAATGTGGATTTTGTTTTTAGGCCACAAGACAGGGAATTGGGGGGAAGATGAAAACGTTGCAGGTCAGTGGCTGTGAAATGTAAGGATCTTCAGGAGATGGAAAGGCGTCTTCACAAGGTCCAGAGAGAGAGGCCACACTTTGAGCAAAGTTCTATACTTGCCCAACAATTCTCATGAGTCCGGGTATTTTACCAAGTAGGAAGAGAGATGAGGAGAGTCCTTAGCAGGACACTTGTAGATAAATTTACCATATTTAATTAACTCCATTCCTCATTTCCTGGACACTCCAATGCAAAAAAGAGAGAACTGCCAAAGATGGAGAGGACATACACATTATCTACTGCCCAAATATAGAGATAGAGAAATCCACTGAACACGTAAATTAAATAGAACGTCAAGGCACTCCTCTAAAATTGCTTAATTTGTAAGGAATTTCTCCATGAAATAATATACTTTTTCTATACTTTTTATGTTGTTCTTATTTGCTCTTCTTTTTTTATGGTGAACTCCATCTCTTAGTATTCTATGAAGAATTAAACACCGCCTTGAATGGTCTTTTAAGGTGGCCCTTGAGTTCTAATGAAAATAGAAACTTCCTTTTAAAAACCCTATTTTCTGACTGAAGAAAGCAACCCTGTTCAAACTCTTCTTATCCTCATAAATTTATACTATGTCTACCTTAAATCTATTCCTTTAGGGAGGTCACATTTTTATCCTTCTGAAAAGTAATTATTAATTTTACTTCTCTCGCCATAATACTCGTCACAAATCTAACAGGCTGGCATTTTTAGTAGACTACAACCTCTCTTCACTCTAAATCGTGTCATTATTTTACTGTGGCATCCGTATATTCTCACTTCAGCTACATTTATAAGCCAATGCTGTATTGGTATTCTTTTTTTTTCTGTATAGGGTCATATTATATTCTCTGGTTGTGATGTCCCTCCATAATTTCTCTCCTCATCTCCATGTTTTTCGCATTCTTTCTATTCCCAGGTTGTTGTTGTCGTTTTGTCTCTTTGGGATAGTTACATTTCTCAATCAATATTTCCTTGTTTCGTCTTTTTTTTTTTCCTCTTTAGAATGTTTCTTTTACTCTACATTTAAATAATGTGTCTCTTTTGCTTTCTGCAAGGGGTCCATGGCTAGTTCTTTCTTTGTACGGTCCCCTCTTCTACGTTTCTCCTTCATGGGGGATCCCCTGGCCCACAATGTTATTAAGGAATGAGAAAGGGAGGGGGTCAATGAATGCCCCCTGGCTCTTTGCCTGGGCGCTCCGATGACATCTGGGTGAAGGAATCGAGCATCAGTCCCCGCACTCTATCAGCGAGATCAGGAACATCATCAGCTGTTAAACCCTTAGTGGGCACTCCAGGAAGAATTTGCACTGCACACTTTCCTAGGTAAAAAACAAAGATACAAATGGGAAAAAATAAACAGAAAAGAAGAAAAAAAAAAAGAAAAATCAAGTATAAAAAGGAGATGAAAAGAAGGAAAAAAAAACTAAAATGATTAAAATAGATAATGAATCAGTTTAAGTGAACACAGAAATAGATAAAAAAAAAGGTGAATAATACAACAACAAAAAAGGGAAGTGAGAAAAATAGTAAAAGAAAATATAAAGAAAGAGAAAAATGAAGGAACGTTCAATGTAAAAAGATAGAGCGGTTAAAAGACAAAGTGAGTAAAACACAGAACAAAAAATTTAAATTGAGAAATAAAGTGATTTCAGAAAACCAAAAAGAATAAATGTGAGAATAAAGAGTGGCACGAATACTTCCCAAAATTAAAGGGATATGAAACCCAAACATTTCCTTTTGTCACTTAGACAGAGCATAACATTTGAAAAAAACTCTCTCTAATTTACTTCTATTATCAAATTTGCTTCATTCCTATGATATTCTTTGTTGAAGAGATACCTAGGTAGACATCTGGAGCACTACATAGTGCGGCCATCTAGTGCTCCTGCAAATGGATTACATTGTTGAAAAACTGTTGCCATATAGTGCTCCTAAGCTTATGTCCATGCCTTTCAACAAAAGATACCAAAAGAACAAACAAAAATTGATAATAGAAGTAAACGAGAAAAGTGTTTAAAATCACAAGCTCTAGCTCATTGTTTCTCAACCATGACTTAAAAAAACAGCTTCCCAAATAAAGCTCATGGCTCTGAAAGCAACAAGTGACTGCCATTCCTAACTCCCAAAGTGAATATACAACATAATCATTCAAGTCAATACTAAAACTGATAAAAAAAACCCCAAAAAACACTTATTATTGCAATATACTCCCTTTAGCAAAAAAACTTCCAGTAAAAGCTATTATTGTTTACAAGCGGAATATGTACATATGCTGTGACGGCCCGTCAGACATAATACACGGTCAGTGCAATGTCACTCGCAGCATATGTGCATATGCCACTGAAAACAGTAATAGCTTTTATTAGAAGCATTTTTATGGACGTATAATTCAAAAAATACTTCTATTCAAAATTAAAATGCACCCATGCACGTTTCACTTTTGACCTTTCTATCCCTTTAAATAGTAGATCCATCTCAGTGTAAAGGAGGCAGGAAATTGTGAGATAATAGAGATAACCTATTTATCACAAGGTTTTTAATACATTTCTGGTACCATAAAACCCTCTATATCTTGCATGGGGATAATAAAAACACTGGTATTCCAAACCACTAGTAAACATTTTTAAAGGGACAGGACACCCACATTTTTTTATTTAATTATTCAGGTAGAACATATAATGTACTTCTGATATCAAATGTGCTTCATTTTCTTGGTATTCATTATTAAAGGAGCAGCAATGCACTGCTGGGAGCTAGCTGAACACATCTGTAAGACAATAACAGGCATATATGTGCAGCCACCAATCAGCAGCTAGCTTCCAGCTTCTGAGACTACCTAGGTATTCTTTTAAACAAAGGATACCAAGAGAACCAAGCAAATTAGGTAACATAAGTAAATTGGAAGGAGGTTTAAAAACATAAATTATGTAAGAACTTACCTGATAAATTAATTTCTTTCATATTGGCAAGAGTCCATGAGCTAGTGACGTATGGGATATACATTCCTACCAGGAGGAGCAAAGTTTCCCAAACCTCAAAATGCCTATAAATACACCCCTCACCACACCCATAATTCATTTTAACGAATAGCCAAGCAGTGGGGTGATAAAGAAAGGAGTAAAAAGCATCAACAAAGGAAATTTGGAAATAATTGTGCTTTATACAAAAAATCATAACCACCATAAAAAGGGTGGGCCTCATGGACTCTTGTCAATATAAAAGAAATTAATTTATCAGGTAAGTTCTTACATAAATTATGTTTTCTTTCATGTAATTGGCAAGAGTCCATGAGCTAGTGACGTATGTAGAAATACCCAAGATGTGGAAGACCACAGAAGAGTCACTAGAAAGGGAGGGATAAAATAAAAACAGATAATTCCGCTGAAAAAATTAAATCCACAAAAAAAATAAGTCTCTCATAAATTTCAAGAAAAAAGGAAATTTATGCTTACCTGATAAATTTATTTCTTTTACGATATGACGAGTCCACGGATTTCATCCTTACTTATGGGATTACACCTCCTGGTCAGCAGGAGGAGGCAAAGAGCACCACAGCAGAGCTGTATATATAGCTCCTCCCTTCCCTCCCACTCCAGTCATTCGACCGAAGTTAGGAAGAGAAACGAAAAGCCAAAGGTGCAAAGGTGACTGAAGTTTAACAAAAAATAAATACCTGTCTTAGAAATGACAGGGTGGGCAGTGGACTCGTCATATCGTAAAATAAATAAATTTATCAGGTAAGCATAAATTTCCTTTTCTTTTACAAGATATGACGAGTCCACGGATTTCATCCTTACTTATGGGATACAATACCAAAGCTATAGGACACGGATGAAAGGGAGGGACAAGACAGGAACCTAAACGGAAGGCACCACTGCTTGAAGAACCTTTCTCCCAAAAACAGCCTCGGACGAGGCAAAAGTATCGAATTTGGAAAATTTGGAAAAAGTGTGAAGAGACGACCAAGTTGCAGCCTTGCAAATCTGTTGAACAGAAGCATCATTTTTAAATGCCCATGAGGAAGCCACAGCCCTAGCAGAATGAGCCGTAATTCTTTCAGGAGGCTGCTGTCCAGCAGTCTTGTATGCAAAACGGATGATACTCTTCAGCCAAAAAGAAAGAGAGAGGTAGCCGTAGCTTTCTGCCCCCTACGTTTTCCAGAAAAAACAACAAATAATGAAGATGATTGACGAAATTCTTTAGTTGCCTGTAAGTAAAACTTCAGGGCACGGACCACGTTCAAGTTATGTAACAGACGCTCCTTCTTAGAAGAAGGATTAGGACACAAGGAGGGAACAACAATTTCCTGATTAATATTCTTATTAGAAACAACCTTAGGAAGAAAACCAGGTTTGGTACGTAACACCACCTTATCAGAATGGAAAATAAGATAAGGAGAATCACATTGTAAAGCTGAAAGCTCAGAAACTCTGCGAGCAGATGAAATAGCAACCAAAAATAAAACCTTCCAAGATAACAACTTAATATCTATGGAATGCATGGGTTCAAACGGAACCCCTTGAAGAACATTAATAAATAAATTCAAACTCCAAGGTGGACCAATTGGTCTAAACACAGGTTTGATTCTAGTCAGAGCCTGACAAAAGGACTGAACGTCTGGAACATCGGCCAGACGCTTGTGTAGCAAAATAGACAAAGCAGAAATCTGTCCCTTTAAGGAACTTGCTGACAACCCTTTCTCCAATCCTTCTTGGAGAAAAGAAAAAATCCTGGGAATCCTAACCCTACTCCATCAGTAGCCCTTGGATTTGCACCAATAAAGATATTTACGCCATATCTTATGGTAAATCTTTCTGGTAACAGGCTTACGTGCCTGAATCAAGGTATCAATGACCGAATCAGAGAACCCTTGCTTAGATAAAATCAAGCGTTCAATCTCCAAGCAGTCAGCTGTAGAGAAACTAGATTCGGATGATGGAAGGGTCCCTGAATGAGAAGGTCCTGCCTCAATGGAAGCTTCCACGGTGGCAGAGAGGACATGTCCACCAGATCGGCATACCAAGTCCTGCAAGGCCACGCAGGAGCGATGAGAATCACCAAAGCCCTCTCCTGTTTGATCCGAGCAATCACCCGGGGAAGGAGAGCAAACGGTGGAAACACATAAGCTAGGTTGATCGACGTAGGCAATGCCAAGGCATCTATCAGTTCGGCCTGAGGATCCCTGGACCTGGATCCGTATCTCGGGAGCTTGGCATTCTGACGAGATATAGAATCAAAGTGGAAATCAGGAGCACCGGCAGCAGGTAGTTTAAAAATTAAACATTTATTCTTACACCTTAGTGTTGGTAAAATATTCCAAATGCTTGGCACAAACAATGGAAATAAAGTTTAGGAAAGTCTGTTGACAACAACCTTACATGTTTCAGCTCCAAGAGCCGTCCTCATAAGCTGCTGTCTGACTTAATAAAATTAACATATTTAAAAGCAGCCGACAAATCCTATTGGTTACAACTTGATTAGTAAACTAGTAACACTTGTAAACCTACTATATAAGTTGCTACTGTTTAACCCTTAAGTTCCCTTTTTACAGAGTGCAACAATTAAGTAAAAACTTTATACTTCAGTGCCCTTTTATACACAGAATGTTAATAAAGAGTAAGGATATAATGACAATTTTACAATCCCATTCTATCAGTTAACAAATCATTTAAAACTATTTATAACTATTTATACCAATTCTTCCTAACATAGGGGATTGACCTATTACTGTGTATAAATAATAGTAGCTTTTTTTTTTTGCATCTTTACTTTTTTACATCTTCCTGTACTATTCACAGCACATAATCAATTAGGGAAACTTCTATTTCATGCTACCACTATAGGCTAAGGTATTGGGAACTATGTTTTGAATCCTGTGGTACAAATGTAGATACTCATTATTTATCTTATCAAACTTGTCCTTTGATAGGTACCCGCAATCTCTACAAATGTGTGTATACATTCTCTATGACTAATTTAGTTTGTTTTATGGAGTAACCTAAAGTATGTATGTAGGTATAGTGAAAGCCTGCCATGCACTTATATCCTGATTATTATCGTGCAAGGTAATTGTAGATGATGATCTGTGACTAGTCTTAACTGTCATTGCCAAAAATTCATGAGGTCATAGTCAGAGTTAAAACCATTAGGGACCCTGGTTTTTAACTTAAAAATCCAAAATACTTCCTGTCTACCCAGGATTGTCTCTCTATCCCCACCATTTTTGGGGGGCAGTATCCTTTCTATAGCAGTCCAGAGAAAACTGCTAGTGTCTTTGTTATGGACTGTGACAAAATGTTGTACCAAAGGTGTACTAGCTTTCCCTATTTTTATGGAGGAAAGGTGCTCCCTTATTCTGGATCTCACCTCCCTAATTGTGAGACCTACATACTGTTTCTGACACTCTGTACACGTAATCAAATAAATGATAAACGTGGACCTACAGTTCATACACATACGTTTTTGGTACTCTTGTCCAGTATAGGTCGAAATGAAACTTGTCCCTGTGTCTACTTTTGCACAGGCTACACAGTTCATATAATGACATTTATACATGCCTCTTGATGTCAACCATGATGAATCTTGTGTCAGTTCCTTGCTAGGTAATTTTGTGGGGGATACCATATTTCCTATGCTCATATTCTTTTTGTATGCAAATCTGCAATCCTTAACATTGATGTCTGCTAAGCCATCGTCTGCTCTAAATAAGGGGAGATGTTTTCTAATTATATTACAGATATTAGAATATTGACTACTATATGTTGTTACAAACAGTAAATCTTTAGATTCATCTCTTTTTCTTACATCTCTTCTCCCCTTACCAAGAAGATCCTTGCGATTCAGTTTCATTACTGACTGCTTGGCTGATTCTATCAATTTTTTCTGATAACCCCTCTGTTCTAACCTTTCTGTTAGTAAAGTGGATTGTTCATGATAGCTGTTATCATCTGAACAATTTCGTTTCTATCGTGTATACTGACCTTTTGCTATCCCTTTGAATGTACTTGTTGGATGGCAACTGGCTGCATGTAACAGTGTATTTCCTGATATGGGCTTTCTGTAAACTGTAGATCTAACAAGTTCCCCATTACTTCCACTAAGTGTGACATCAAGATAATTGATCTGCTTCCTATCAAATTCCAAAGTGAATTTCAATCCCACATCATTTGTATTTAAACCTCCTACAAATTTTTTCATTGTTTCATGATCGCCTTGCCAGATGAAGAGCAGATCATCTATGAAGCGTTTGTATACAACTATGTTATCTCTGAAAGGGTTCCCATCTCCAAATATGCTGCACCGCTCCCACCAACCTAAAAATAGGTTGGCATATGAGGGCGCAAATTTTGCCCCCATAGCGGTGCCGCATACCTGAAGATAGAAAACCCCCTCGAATGAAAAATAGTTGTGTTTCAGAAGAAAATCTGTGACTCTTACTACAAACTCACAATACTCTGGATTACTACCATAATATTTTCTCATGAAAAAAGCTATCGCTTGTAATCCTCTTGCATGTGGTATTGAAGAGTAGAGTGATTGGACATCTACTGTTAACCAAGTAAACTTATCACTCCACTCTATATCTGAAACTATTTGCAATATATGCTTTGTGTCCTTTACATGGCTCCAGAGATCAAGTACCATTGGCTGTAAGATCTTGTCTAGCCATTCTGACAGGTGTTCTGAAAAAGACCCTATTCCACTTACTATAGGCCTTCCTATCACATTCTCTGTACTCTTGTGTACTTTAGGAAGATGGTTACGAGATGCCATAAGAACCAGCTCTGGTCTGCCCCATCTGAGAATCAGAGTGGCAAAGACCTCCGGATGGAGTTTCCATTCCCCCGGATGAAACGTCTGTCTGCTCAAAAAATCCGCTTCCCAGTTGTCCACTTCTGGGATGTAGATTGCTGACAGATAACAAGAGTGAGCCTCCGCCCACCGAATTATCTTGGATACTTCTGTCATCGCTAAGGAACTCCTTGTTCCTCCCTTATGATTGATGTAAGCCACAGTCGTGATGTTGTCCGACTGAAAATAGATGAAATTGGCCGAAGCCAACTGAGGCCAAGCCTGAAGCGCATTGAATAATCGCTCTCAATCCCAGAATATTGATTGGAAGTAGAGACTCCGACCGAGTCCACACACCCTGAGCCTTCAGGGAATTCCAGACGGCACCCCAACCTAGAAGACTGGCGTCCGTTGTCACTATCACCCATGAGGGTCTGCAGAAGCATGTCCCTTGGGACAGATGATCCGGCGACAACCACCAAAGAAGAGAGTCTCTTGTCTCCTGATCTAGATCTATCTGAGGAGACAAATTTGCATAATCTCCATTCCACTGTCTGAGCATGCTCAGTTGTAGCGGTCTGAGATGAAAACGAGCAAACGGAATGATGTCCATTGCCGCCACCATCAATCCAATTACCTCCATGCACTGAGCCACTGATGGCCAAGGATTGGACTGAAGGGCTCGGCATGTATTCAGAATCTTTAACTTTCTGACTTCCTTCAAGAAGATTTTCATGGATATAGAATCTATTAGAGTTCCCAGGAAAGGAACCCTTGTCTGTGGAATTAGTGAACTCTTTTCTACCCGTGAGTCCTTAGAAGGAAAGAACCATGTCTGTATGAGATTTTGTCAGTTGATAAGACGACGCCTGGATCAGAATATTGTCCAGATAAGGCGCCACTGCAATGCCCTGCGGTCTGAGAACCGCCAGTAGAGACCCTAGAACCTTTGTGAAGATCCTGGGTGCTGTGGCCAGCCCGAAAGGAAGAGCCACAAACTGAAAATGTTTGTCCAGGAAGGCAAACCTTAGAAACTGGTGATGATCCTTGTGTATAGGAATATGAAGGAATGCATCCTTTAAGTCCACGGTAGTCATATATTGACCCTCCTGGATCAATGGAAGAATTGTCCGGATAGTCTCCATCTTGAAGGATGGAACTCTGAGAAACTTGTTTAGACTCTTGAGATCTAAAATGGGTCAGAACGTTCCCTCTTTTTTGGGAACCACAAAAAGATTTGAGTAAAACCCCTGCCCCTGTTCTTGTATTGGAACGGGACAAATTACTCCCATAATGGAGAGGTCTTTTACACAACGTAAGAACGCCTCTCTTTTTATCTGGTCTACAGACAATCGTGAAAGAAGAAACCTTCCCCTTGTGAGGGAATTTTTGAACTCCAGCTGATACCCTTGGGACACAATTTCTAGTGTCCAGGGATCCTGAACATCTCTTGTCCAAGCCTGGACAAAGAGAGAAAGTCTGCCCCCTACTAGATCCGGTCCCGGATCGGGGGCCGCCCCTTCATGCTGTCTTGGGAGCAGCAGCGGGCTTCTTGGGTTGCTTACCCTTGTTCCACGCCTGATTGGGTCTCCAGACGGATTTGGCTTGTGCAAAATTCCCTTCCTGTTTAACGGATAAGGAAGAGGGGCTCCCTTGAAATTTCAAAAGGAACGAAAGTTACTCTGTCTACCCCTTTGTTTAGATGATTTATCCTAAGGTAGGAGGTGACCCTTCCCTCCTGTGATGTCAGAAATTATGTCTTTTAAGTCAGGCCCGAACAGGGTCTTCCCTTTGAAATGAATAGCCAAAAGCTTGGATTTAGAGGATACGTCCGCAGACCAAGATTTTAACCATAAGGCTCTGCGCGCCAAAATGGAAAATCATGCATTCTTCACCGCCAATTTGACGATCTGGAAAGCGGCATCTGTAACAAAAGAATTCACCAGCTTAAGGGCCTTGATTCTATCTAGAATTTCCTCTAAAGAAGTCTCTGTCTTAAGGGACTCTTCTAAGGCATCGAACCAAAAAGCCACCGCAGTTGTGACTGGTACAATGCAGGCCATTGGATTTAATAAGAACCCTTGATGAATAACTTTTTTAGAAGACCCTCCATTTTTTTGTCCATAGGGTCTTTGAAAGCACAACTGTCCTCAACAGGGATAGTCGTACGCTTAGCCAGGGTAGATATAGCTCCCTCCACCTTAGGGACCGTCTGCCAAGAATCCCGAACAGTGTCAGCTATAGGGTACATTTGCTTAAAGGTAGGGGAAGGTGAGAACGGAATACCCGGTCTTTCCCATTCCCTTGTAATAATTTCCGAAATTCTCTTAGGAACCGGAAAAACATCAGAATAAGAAGGGACCTCTAAATATTTGTCCATCTTACACAATTTCTCTGGTGGGACCACAATAGAGTCACAGTCATCCAGAGTCAGCAAAACCTTCCGCAACAACAGACGGAGATGTTCAAGCTTAAATCTGAAGGACATTACGTCAGAATCTGTCTGGGGCAATGTACTTCCTGAATCAGACAATTCCCCGTCAGATAGAACCTCCCTACCTCCCACTTCAGAACCCTGGGAGTGTACTTCGAAGATCGCCATCAAAGGATCAGAAGCCTGGACCACCTGGTTCTCTCTTCTGTTACGTTTGCCTTGCAACACTGGCAACTTAGACAAAACCTCTGTAAGAGTGGATGACATAACTGCCACCATATCCTGCAGAGTAAATGAGGTGGACGCAATTGATGGCACTTGAGCGGGTGTTAAAGGCTGTGATGCTTGGGGAGAAGTTTGCGGCAGACCCTGAGTCTCATCAAACTGAGGAGCATCATCAGATATACTAGCCTTGAAAAAGATTTGCTCTTTAAATTGTAAAGTCCTCTCAGTACATGAGGGACAAAATGTAAGAGGGGGTTCCACATTGGCAGCTAAACACATAGAACAAGTATGTTCCAGTAGGTCAGCCATGATAAAAAGAAAAACAAAGTGCAATATTGGTCGTGGTATAGATAAAAAAGGAATGACAAAATATGTACTGCGCCTTTAAAATTTAAAACGCAAATTTTACTGCAAATTTTACTTCAAACATGCAACAGTAGAAATTAGGAAGTTGTATAACAGACCTTATTCAACCCTAAGGTTATAATAGCCCTTTGTATGTTATAACAAACACTAACCCCTGCACCAAGCCACAGCTCTGCTGTGGCGCCTACCTCACAATCAACGGCCTCCGTGAACTGCTGCCTAAGTCCGCTTGCGATCCTCGTATCAGCTGAAAACAAGCGGACATAGGAAAGCACAGGCGCTCCGAATCCTCTTGCGACTGTCGGAAGCCTGATAAACAAGTGCGCGCCTAAACGCGTGAACGTAAGTCCCGCCCTTCGTGGACGTTAACAGAGAAACCCCAAAGAAGCCGCATGGAGAATATCAAAGTCGGGCAAACCCGACTGCACTAAAACCAATGTGTCCCCCTAAAAAGGATAGTTGTTGCACACTCGCTCACACTAAACAACATTTGCCTTGCATGCAAAAGCACGGAGTTAAAAACTCCCAAACAGTCCCCTGCGTCAGTCCGCAGACAAAATGAGAGTCACTTCAGACCCTTAAAGGGACACTGTACCCAATTTTTTTCTTTCGTGATTCAGATAGAGCATGAAATTTTAAGCAACTTTCTAATTTACTCCAATTATCAAATTTTCTTTATTCTCTTGGTATCTATTTGAAATGCAAGAATGTAAGTTTAGATGCCGGCGCATTTTTGGTGAACAACCTGGGTTGTCCTTGCTGATTGGTGGATAAATTCATCCACCAATAAAGAACTGCTGTCCAGAGTGCTGAACCAAGAAAAAAAGCTTAGATGCCTTCTTTTTCAAATAAAGATAGCAAGAGAATGAAGAAAAATTGATAATAGGAGTAAATTAGAAAGTTGCTTAAAATTGCATGCTCTATCTAAATCACGAAATAAAAAATTTGGGTTTAGTGTCCCTTTAATGATATCTGCCCATACACACTCTAGTTCGTATAAGAGGAAAAAACAGCAAGGCAAATAACACTTTTGCAAGTTGATTACCCCTTATGCAGCAATTAGCGTCCAGTCTGATCTGAGTTACTCTGTCTCCCCAGAATAAAAAGACTGTACATACCTCAGTGTTTCACATTATGAACCAGTCCCACACGAAGAAGAGGTCCCTTGGTATTACCTCCTGTAGATCTGTGGGGACAAATAGGGCCTTATGTAGTATCTGATAAGACCATCAGCAGGGCAGCACCAGCATGGGGAGTGAAGCCAGAATGTAGAATATCCTCAGTTCCCATAGTTGAAACACCTGATTCTCTACCCTGAAAAAAAAAAAGTACTCACTGGCACCATTTAAAAATAATAAACTCTTGATTGAAGAATCTAAACTAACACCTCACTTTACCTCTTCCTATCACTAACACAGGCAAAGAGAATGACTTGAGTGGGAGGGAAGGGAGGAGCTATATATACAGCTCTGCTGTGGTGCTCTTTGCCTCCTCCTGCTGACCAGGAGGCATAATTCCATAAGTAAGGATGAAATCCGTGGACTCGTCATATCTTGTAAAAGAAAAACTTAAATCATAAGCAGAAGAATCAAACTGAGACAGCTGCCTGAAGAACTTTTCTACCAAAGACTGCTTCAGAAGAAGCGAATACATCAAAACGGTAGAATTTAGTAAATATATGCAAAGAAGACCAAGTTGCTGCTTTGCAAATTTGATCAACCAAAGTTTCATTCTTAAAAGCCCAAGAAGTGGTGACTGAACGAGTAGAATGAGCTGTAATTCTCTGAGGCGAAGACTGTCCCGCCTCCAAATAAGCCTTATGAATCAAAAGCTTTAACTAAGATGCCAAAGAAATGGCAGACTTTCTGACCTTTCCTAGGACCAGAAAAAAACAACAAATAGACTAGAAGTCTTCCTGAAATCTTTAGTAGCTTCGACATAATATTTCAAAGCTCTTACAACATCCAAAGAATGTAAAGATCTTTCAAGAGTTTTCCTAGGATTAGGACACAAGGAAGGAACAACAATTTCCCTACTAATGTTGTTAGAATTCACAACCTTAGGAAGAAATGTAAACGAAGTCCGCAAAACAGCCTTATCCTGATGGAAAATCAGAAAAGGAGACTCACAAGAGAGAGCAGACAATTCAGAAACTTGTCTAGCTGAAGAGATAGCTAAAATAAACAACAATTTCCAAGAAAGTAGTTTAATATCCAAAGAATGCATATGCTCAAAAGGAGGAGCCTGCAAAGCCTTCAAACCCAAATTAAGACTCCAAGGAGGAGAGATTGCTTTAATAACAGGATTATACAAACCAAAGTCTGAACAAAACAGTGAATATCAGGAAGCTTAGCAATCTTTCTATGAAATAAAACAGAAAGAGCAGAGATTTGTCCTTTCAAAGTACTTGCAGACAAACCTTTATCTAAACCATCTTGAAGAAACTGTAAAATTCTAGGAATTCTAAAAGAATGCCAAGAGAATTTATGAGAAAAACACCATGAAATATAGGCTTTCCAAACCCGATAATAATCTTCCTTAAATTAGACTTAGGAGCCTGTAGAATAGTATTAATCATTGAGTCAGAGAAACCTCTATGACTAAGAACTAAGCGTTCAATTTCCTGATGGAAAAACTGCCCTTGAGACAGAAGGTCTGGCCTTAAAGGAAGTGGCCAAGGTTGGCAACTGGACATCCGGACAAGACCCGCATACCAAAACCTGTGAGGCCATGCTGGTGCTATCAGAAACAAATGTGATTGTTCCATTATGATCTTGGAGATCACCCTTGGAAGAAGAACTAAAGGCGGAAAAATGTAAGCAGGTTGGTAAAACCAAGGAACTGCTAACGCATCCACCATCTCTGAGGAAGCCTGGACCTGGAAAGGTACCTGGAAAGCTTCTTGTTTAGATGGGAAGTCATCAGATCTATTTCAGGAAGACCCCACATCTGTACAATCTGACAAAATACATCTGGATGGAGAGACCACTCCCCTGGATGTAAAGACTGACGACTAAGATAATCCGCTTCCCAATTGTCTATACCTGGAATATGTATCACAGAAAATGTCCGAGATACTTCTTTCATCGCTAAAGGACTGCGAGTCCCACCCTGATGATTGACATATGCCACAGTTGTGATATTGTCTGTCTGAAAATGAATAAATGATTCTCGCTTTAATAGAGGCCAAGCCTGAAGAGCCCTGAAAATAGCACAGAGTTCTAAAATATTGATTGGTAACCTCGCCTCTTGAGGATTCCAAACTCTTTGTGCTGTCAGAGACCCCCAGACAGCTCCCCAATCTGTGAGACTTGCATCTGTTGAAATCACAGTCCAGGAATAATCTGAATAATCTTGAATAATCTGATGATGGTCCAACCACCAGGACAGAGAGAGTATAATCCCTGCACCATTGATTCAGCATGCAAAGCAGCAAAGGTCTCATATAAAAACGAGCAAAGGGGATTGCGTCCGATGCTGCAGTCATGAGACCTAAAACTTCCATGCACATAGCCACTGAAGGGAATGATCGAGACTGAAGGTTTCGACGGGCAGAAACCAATTTCATTTGTCTCTTGTCTGTTAAAGACAGAGTCATGGACACTGAATCTATCTGGAAACCTAAAAAGGTGACCCTTGTCTGAGGAATCAAGAAACTCTTTGGTAACTTGATTCTCCAACCATATTTTTGAAGAAACAACACAAGCTGATTTGTGTGAGATTCTGCTAAATGAAAAGATTGAGCCAGTACCAAAATATCGTCCAAATAAGGAAACACCGCAATACCCTGCTCTTTGATTACAGATAGAAGGGCACAGAGAACCTACGAAAAGATTCTTGGAGCTGTCGCTAGGCCAAATGGAAGAGCAACAAATTGGTAAGGCTTGTCTAGAAAACATAATTTATGCTTACCTGATAAATTTATTTCTCTTGTAGTGTAGTCAGTCCACGGGTCATCCATTACTTATGGGATTATATCTCTTCCCCAACAGGAAGTTGCAAGAGGATCACCCAAGCAGAGCTGCTATATAGCTCCTCCCCTCACATGTCATATCCAGTCATTCGACCGGAACAAGACGAGAAAGGAGAAACCATAGGGTGCAGTGGTGACTGGAGTTTAATTAAAAATTTAGATCTGCCTTAAAAGACAGGGCGGGCTGTGGACTGACTACACTACAAGAGAAATAAATTTATCAGGTAAGCATAAATTATGTTTTCTCTTGTTAAGTGTAGTCAGTCCACGGGTCATCCATTACTTATGGGATACTAATACCAAAGCTAAAGTACACGGATGAAGGGAGGGACAAGGCAGGAACTTTAAACGGAGGGAACCACTGCCTGAAGTACCTTTCTCCCAAAAATAGCCTCCGAAGAAGCAAAAGTGTCAAATTTGTAAAACTTTGAAAAAGTGTGAAGTGAAGACCAAGTCGCAGCCTTGCAAATCTGTTCAACAGAAGCCTCATTTTTAAAGGCCCAGGTGGAAGCCACAGCTCTAGTAGAATGAGCTGTAATTCTTTCAGGAGGCTGCTGTCCAGCAGTCTCATAGGCTAAACGTATTATGCTACGAAGCCAAAAAGAGAGAGAGGTAGCCGAAGCCTTTTGACCTCTCCTCTGTCCAGAGTAAACGACAAACAGGGAAGAAGTTTGACGAAAATCTTTAGTTGCCTGCAAATAGAACTTCAGGGCACGGACTACGTCCAGATTATGCAAAAGTCGTTCCTTCTTTGAAGAAGGGTTAGGACACAATGATGGACACAATGATGGAACAACAATCTCTTGATTGATATTCCTGTTAGAAACTACCTTAGGTAAGAACCCAGGTTTAGTACGCAGAACTACCTTGTCTGAATGAAAAATCAGATAAGGAGAATCACAATGTAAGGCAGATAACTCAGAGACTCTTCGAGCCGAGGAAATAGCCATCAAAAACAGAACTTTCCAAGATAACAGCTTAATATCAATGGAATGAAGGGGTTCAAATGGAACGCCTTGCAGGACGTTAAGAACTAAGTTTAAGCTCCACGGCGGAGCAACAGTCTTAAACACAGGCTTAATCCTAGCCAAAGCCTGACAAAAAGCCTGAAATTTCTGCCAGACGCTTGTGTAGAAGAATAGACAGAGCAGAAATCTGTCCTTTTAACGAACTAGCGGATAAGCCCTTTTCTAAACCCTCTTGTAGAAAAGAGGAATCCTAACCTTACTCCATGAGTAACTCTTGGATTCACACCAATACAAATATTTACGCCATATCTTATGGTAAATTCTTCTGGTAACAGGTTTCCTAGCCTGTATTAAGGTATCAATAACCGACTCCGAGAAGCCACGCTTTGATAGAATCAAGCGTTCAATCTCCATGCAGTCAGCCTCAGAGAAATTAGATTTGGATGGTTGAAAGGACCCTGAATTAGAAGGTCCTGCCTCAGAGGCAGAGACCATGGTGGACAGGACGACATGTCCACTAGGTCTGCATACCAGGTCCTGCGTGGCCACGCAGGCGCTATCAGAATCACTGATGCTCCTATTTGATCTTGGCAATCAGTCGAGGCAGCAGCGGAAACGGTGGAAACACATAAGCCATCTTGAAAACCCAAGGGGCTGCTAGAGCATCTATCAGCGCCGCTCTCGGGTCCCTGGACCTGGATCCGTAATGAGGAAGCTTGGCGTTCTGGCGAGACGCCATGAGATCCAGATCTGGTTTGCCCCAACGATGAATCAGTTGAGCGAAGACCTCCGGATGAAGTTCCCACTCCCCCGGATGAAAAGTCTGGCGACTTAGAAAATCCGCCTCCCAGTTCTCCACGCCTGGGATGTAGATTGCTTACAGGTGGCAAGAGTGAGACTCTGCCCAGTGAATTATCTTTGAGACTTCCAACATCGCTAGGGAACTCCTGTTTCCCCCTTGATGATTGATGTAAGCCACAGTCGTGATGTTGTCCGACTGAAATCTGATGAACCTCAGAGTTGCTAACTGAGGCCAAGCTAGAAGAGCATTGAATATTGCTCTTAACTCCAGAATATTTATTGGGAGGAGTTTCTACTCCTGAGTCCATGATCCCTGAGCCTTCAGGGAATTCCAGACTGCGCCCCAACCTAGAAGGCTGGCGTCTGTTGTTACAATCGTCCAATCTGGCCTGCGAAAGGTCATCCCCTTGGACAGGTGGGGCCGAGAAAGCCACCATAGAAGAGAATCTCTGGTCTCTTGGTCCAGATTTAGTAGAGGGGACAAATCTGAATAATCCCCATTCCACTGACTTAGCATGCACAATTGCAACGGTCTGAGATGCAGTCGCGCAAATGGTACTATGTCCATTGCCGCTACCATTAAGCCGATTACTTCCATGCACTGAGCTACTGACGGGTGTGGAATGGAATGAAGGGCACGGCAAGCATTTAGAAGTTTTGATAACTTGGCCTCCGTCAGGTAAATTTTCATCTCTACAGAATCTATAAGAGTCCCTAGGAACTCTTGTGAGTGGTAATAGAGAACTCTTTTCCACGTTCACCTTCCACCCATGCGACCTCAGAAATGCCAGAACTATCTCTGTATTAGACTTGGCAGCTTGAAAACTTGACGCTTGTATCAGAATGTCGTCTAGGTACGGAGCCACCGCTATGCCTCGCGGTCTTAGTACCGCCAGAAGTGAGCCCAGAACCTTTGTAAAGATTCTTGGAGCCGTAGCTAACCCGAAGGGAAGAGCTACAAACTGGTAATGCCTGTCTAGGAAGGCAAATCTTAGGTACCGATAATGATCCTTGTGAATCGGTATGTGAAGGTAGGCATCCTTTAAGTCCACAGTGGTCATGTACTGACCCTCTTGGATCATGGGTAGGATGGTTCGAATAGTTTCCATTTTGAATGATGGAACTCTTAGGAATTTGTTTAGGATCTTTAAGTCCAAGATTGGTCTGAAGGTTCCCTCTTTCTTGGAAACCACAAACAGATTTGAATAGAATCTCTGCCCGTGTTCCGTCCGCGGAACTGGGTGGATCACCCCCATTAGTAAGAGGTCTTGTACACAGCGTAGAAACGCCTCTTTCTTTATTTGGTTTGCTGATAACCTTGAAAGATGAAATCTCCCTTGTGGAGGAGAAGCTTTGAAGTCCAGAAGATATCCCTGAGATATGATCTCCAACGCCCAGGGATCCTGGACATCTCTTGCCCAAGCCTGGCCGAAGAGAGATAGTCTGCCCCCCACTAGATCCGTTTCCGGATAGGGGGCCCTCTCTTCATGCTGTCTTAGGGGCAGCAGCAGGTTTTTTGGCCTGCTTGCCCTTGTTCCAGGACTGGTTAGTTTTCCAGCCCTGTCTGTAACGAGCAACAGCTCCTTCCTGTTTTGGAGCGGAGGAAGTTGATGCTGCTCCTGCCTTGAGGTTACGAAAGGCACGAAAATTAGACTGTTTGACCTTTGATTTGGCCCTGTCCTGAGGTAGAGCATGGCCCTTACCTCCTGTAATGTCAGCGATAATTTCTTTCAAGCTGGGCCCGAATAAGGTCTGCCCTTTGAAAGGAATATTAAGCAATTTAGATTTAGAAGTCACGTCAGCTGACCAGGATTTAAGCCATAGCGCTCTGGGCGCTTGGATGGCGAATCCGGAGTTCTTAGCCGTAAGTTTGGTTAAATGTACGACGGCATCAGAAACAAATGCGTTAGCTAGCTTAAGTGCTTTAAGCTTGTTCATAATTTCATCCAATGGAGCTGTGCGAATGGCCTCTTCCAGAGACTCAAACCAGAATGCCGCCGCAGCAGTGACAGGCGCAATGCATGCAAGGGGCTGTAAGATAAAACCTTGTTGAACAAACATTTTCTTAAGGTAACCTTCTAATTTTTTATCCATTGGATCTGAAAAGGCACAACTATCCTCCACCGGGATAGTGGTACGCTTAGCTAAAGTAGAAACCGCTCCCTCCACCTTAGGGACCGTCTGCCATAAGTCTCGTGTGGTGGGGTCTATAGGAAACATTTTCCTAAATATGGGAGGAGGGGAAAAAGGCACACCGGGTCTATCCCACTCCTTGCTAATAATCTCTGTAAGCCTTTTAGGTATAGGAAACACGTCAGTACACACCGGTACCGCATAGTATCTATCCAACCTACATAATTTTTCTGGAATTGCAACCGTGTTACAATCATTCAGAGCTGCCAATACCTCCCCTAGCAATATGCGGAGGTTCTCAAGCTTAAATTTAAAATTAGAAATCTCTGAATCCAGTCTCCCTGGATCAGATCCGTCACCCACAGAATGAAGCTCTCTGTCTTCATGTTCTGCAAATTGTGACGCAGTATCGGACATGGCTCTCACATCATCAGCGCGCTCTGTCCTTAACCCAGAGCTATCACACTTGCCTCTTAATTCTGGCAATTTAGATAATACTTCTGTCATAACAGTAGCCATGTCTTGCAAAGTGATTTGTAAGCGCCTCCCTGATGTACTTGGCGCCACAAAATCACGCACCTCCTGAGCGGGAGGCGAAGGTACTGACACGTGAGGAGAGTTAGTCGGCATAACTTCCCCCTCGTTGTCTGGTGATAATTTCTTTGCATGTAAAGACTGACTTTTATTTAAAGTTACATCAATGCATTTAGTACACAACCTTCTATGGGGCTCCACATTGGCCTTCATACATAGTGAACAAACAGATTCATCTGTGTCAGACATGTTTAAACAGACTAGCAATGAGACTAGCAAGCTTGGAAAATACTTTTCAAATAAATTTACAAGCAATATAAAAAACGCTACTGTGCCTTTAAGAAGCACAAAAAGCTGTCACAGTTGAAATAACCATGAACCAAATTAGTTATAGCAACCAAATTTTCACAGTAAATGTATTAAGTTAGCAAAGGATTGCACCCACCAGCAAATGGATGATTAACCCCTTAATACCCAAAAACGGATAACAATTTAATAATTAACGTTTTTATCACAGTCAAACACACTGTCACAGGTCTGCTGTGACTGATTACCTCCCTCAAAATGAATTTTGAAGACCCCTGAGATCTCTAGAGACGTCCTGGATCATGGAGGATGAAGTAGGAAGATTGTGACTGAATTTTTACTGCGCAAAAAAGCGCTAAAATAGGCCCCTCCCACTCATATTACAACAGTGGGGAAGCTCAGTTAACTGTTTCTATGCAGAAACCAAAGTTAGCCATGTGGTAAAAATCATGCCCCAATAAGTTTTATCACCAAGTACCTTACAAAAAACGATTAACATGCCAGTAAACGTTTGAACATACATTTTAAAAGTTATGAAGTGTTATTAATAAGCCTGCTACCAGTCGCTTTTACTGCAGTTAAGGCTCACACATTACTTCAGTATTAACAGTATTTTCTGAGTCAAATTCCATTCCCTAGAAAAATACTTCAGTGTACACACACTCCTCAGCCTAATACCAGTCGCTACCACTGCATTTAAGGCTGAACTTACATTACATTGGTATCAGCAGTAATTTCTCAGTCAATTCCATTGCTTAGAAAAATAATTTACTACACATACCTCGTTTGCAGGGGGACCCTGCATGCTATTCCCCTTTTCTGAAGTTACCTCACTCCTCAGAATGTGCGAGAACAGCCAGTGGATCTTAGTTACGTCTGCTAAGATCATAGAAAACGCAGGCAGATTGTTCTTCTAATGCTGCCTGAGAAACAAACAGCACACTCCGGTGCCATTTAAAATAACAAACTTTTGATTGAAGAAATAAACTAAGTTTAAAAACACCACAGACCTCTCACAACGACCTATCTTTAGTTAGCTTGCAAGAGAATGACTGGATATGACATGTGAGGGGAGGAGCTATATAGCAGCTCTGCTTGGGTGATCCTCTTGCAACTTCCTGTTGGGGAAGAGATATAATCCCATAAGTAATGGATAACCCGTGGACTGACTACACTTAACAAGAGAAAAGAGAATCTCAGAAACTGATAGTGGTCTGGATGAATCGGAATGTGAAGATACGCATCCTGTAAGTCTATTGAGGCCATGTAATGACCTTGCTGAACAAAAGGCAGAATAGTCCTTATAGTCACCATTTCGAAAGTTGGGACCCTTACAAATTGATTCAAAAACTTCAGATCCAGAACTGGTCTAAAAGAAATTTCCTTCTTCGAGACAATGAATAGAATTGAATAAAAACCCAGACCCTGTTCCAGAAGTAGAACTGGTACAATTACCTCTGAAAGCTCTAGATCTGAAACACACTTCAGAAAAGCCTGAGCTTTAACAGGATTTGTTGGAATGTGAGAGAGAAAAAAAATCTTCTCACAGGAAATCTTCTGAAACCTATTCAATACGCCTGAGAGACAATATTCTGAATCCAATGATTCTGAATGTAACCTGCCCAAACGTCTTGAAATAATGTCAATCTGCCCTCCACCAGCAGAACTGGATCAAAGGCCGCACCTTCATGCAGTCTTGGGGGCTGATTTTTTTTTCTAATAAGGCTTGGATTTATTCCAACTCGAAGATGGCTTCCAATTGGAGCCAGAGTCCTTAGGAGAAGGAGTGGTTTTCTGTTCTCTATTCTGACTAAAGGAACGAAACGATTAGAAGCTTTGGATTAATCCTTGACTTTTTACATTGGGCAAAATAACTCCCTTCCCCCCAGAGCCGGACAGATAGCTCAGCATGCTAAGGCAGTGCATGCTAAGGCACTGTGGCTGAGCTCTGTAGCAACCCAAGGGTTGCAGGTTCGATCCCCGGTGAGGTCCACTCAGCCTTTCATCCTTCCGAGGTCGAGCAATTGGGCAGTGCTTTGAGACCCTTATGGGTGATTAGCTGCACTTTACAAGTACCCAATACATACATACATACATACAGTAATAGTAGAAATAATAGAATCCAACTGTTAACCAAACAAATTATTACCCTGGAATGATAGAGATAGTAACCTAGATTTAGATACCATTTCAGCATTCCATGATTTGAGCCATAAAGTTCTTCTAGCTAAAATAGCCAAAGACATAGATTTAACATCAATCTTGATGATATAAAAAATAGCATCACAGATAAAATGATTAGCATGTTTGAAGCAAACAAACAATGCTATGCAAATCAGAATCTTTTTCCCGATGTGCTAAGCTATCCAACCAAAAAGTTGATGCAGCCGCAACATCAGCCATAGAAATAGCCTTCTGTATCGCATCAGCAATATAATTTTTCATATCAATAGGGGTATTATGTACATTAGATGTTGAGGGAACAACAGGTACTGTACTAGCACTAATAGAAACTTTTTCTGTATGCAAAAGCTTATCATGACAACTTTTACATACTACAGCTGGAGATATAATCTCCACTATTTTACAACAGATACACTTAGCTTTGGTAGAACTGTGTTCAGACAGCATGGTTCCTACAGCAGCTTCTGAGACAGGATCAGATTGAGACATCTTGTAAAAAGTAAAAGAAAAAATAACATTTAAACAGAAATATCTTATTTCCACATATAGCAGTTTCAGGAATGGCAAAAAATGCAAATGCTAAAATTGACAAAAAAGCAAATAGCATAACCCTCTGAGCATAAAGAAGGCAAGGAGCATATATGAAGTGGGGTAAAATAAAATAAAACATTTTGGCATCATCAAACATCCGGAAATGACACAATTTGCATCATAACAAACACAACTTTGCGCCAAACAATCTGGCGTCAACTAAGACGCAGGAAATGATGAACTTGTGTCATCATAGACACACATTTGCGCCTAAAGATTCTCGCGCCAAGAATGACGCAATAAAGAACAGCATTTTGCGCCCTTGTGAGCCTAATTTGCCCGCAAGTTTTAAAAGAAAAAAAAAAACAAGTCAAATTGGAAAAAAGGCTATACCCCAGGTAAGACAAACTTCCTAAAACATGATTCCCATAATGAAACTGCCAGACTGCAAAGGGAAATACACATAGACCTGACTCATGGCAAACATAAGTAAAATACATATATTTAAAACTTTATATAAAGCGCCAACCATAGCTGAGAGTCTCTTAAATAATGATACATACTTACCGAGACACCCATCCACATTTAGCAGATAGCCAAACTAGTACTAAAAACTATCAGCAGACATAATGGAATAAGAGTATATCGTCAATCTGAAAAGGGAGGTAGGAGATGAATCCCTATGACCGATAACAGATATCCCTTTAACAGATTTTCTGTGAGAAAAACCATTAAAAAATCAATAGGCGATACTCCCTTCACATCCCTCTGACAAACACTGTACTCTGAGAGGAATTGGGCTTCAAAATGCTTAGAAGCGCTTATCATAGAAATCAAGCACAAACTTACTTCACCATCTCCATAGGAGGCAAAGTTTGTAAAACTGAATTGTGGGTGTGGTGAGAGGTGTATTGATAGGCATTTTGAGGTTTGGGAAACTATGCCCCTCCTGGTAGGATTGTATATCCCATACGTCACTAGCTCATGGACTCTTGCCAATTACATGAAAGAAATTGTATGTTCTATCACAGTGATAGCGAACCTTCATGGATGTTTGAGAACTACATTTCCCATGATGCCTAGGCAGTTGAGCATCTTGGGATATCTAGTTCTGAAACATCTGGAGTGTCAAGGTCCACCATCACTGCTCTAAAAGAATTATGAAAAGGAAACAATGTGGGTTTCATGTTACTTTAAAGGGACAGTCTAGTCAAAATCTTTAAAAGGTTAAAAAATGTTTAATTTTAATTGCTGAAAAAGAATATAATTTCCTCTTCAGAGTAGGTCTCCTATTTTAAAGAGGAGCTCTGGTGAAGCTCTACATTATCATACTGGGTGCCGCCATCTTGCACCATGTGACAGAAGTAGTGAACATTCACAGATCATTGATGTTGGCAGATTTTTCACAGCGTGGTAGGTTTCCATTTTTCAGCTAGTTTTATACACAGATTAAAGTTATATAACTATATAAAAAAGGCCATATGAATAATAGAGAAATGCAGCCATTGCAAAACTCTAGAGCAATATCAAGTGCACAATATGGTTTGTCAAAAATTACGGAAATGCTACTGCTTCTATAACACAGCACAAAAATAACAAAGCTCTAAGATGGCAGTGCCCAATATGAAGATGTGGAGATTGACCAACTGGCACCTGTAAATGATTAAAGGGACAGTCAACCCAACACTTTTTATTGCAGGAATTGAAATGTTTTTATTTTAAAATCATCAATATACATGTGCTAAGACATTTTTATCCATTAGGTTCTAAACGAATATTAAATATTTAATGATTTCCAAGCCCTTTTGCTATATTTATTATGCATGCCCTGTTACGAAGGGCAAACTGGGTGCCAGGTTTGTGAAGAGGCACATATGCGTGCTCAAGCGCAATTCATTACCCCAGACTCCATGGGCAAAAACATAAATTATGCTTACCAGATAATTTAATTTCCTTCTGTATAAGGAGAGTCCACAACTTCATTCCTTACTGTTGGGAAATACTGAACCTGGCCACCAGGAGGAGGCAAACGCACCCCAGCCAAAGGCTTAAATACCTCTACCACTTCCCCCATCCCCCAGTCATTCTGCCGAGGGAACAAGTAACAGTAGTAGAAATATCAGGGTAAAAAAGGTGCCAGAAGAAAACACATAATTTAGGCGGCCACCCATTGGAGAAACACGGGCTGGAGCCATGGACTCTCCTTATACAAAGGGAAATGAAATTATCTGGTAAGCATAATTTATGTTTTGCTTCTTAATATAAGGAGAGTCCACGGCTTCATTCCCTACTGTTGGGAAACTTATACCCAAGCTCTAGAGGACACTGAATGATAACAGGAGGGACAAAAATAGAAGCGAACCCTAATCTGAGGGCACCACAGCCTGCAAAAACCCTTCTCCTGAAGGCTGCTTTAGCTGAAGCAAAAAAATTAAACTTGTAGAATTTAGAAAAAGTGTGTAAGGAGGACCAGGTAGCCGCGATCCATAGAGGCCTCATTCTTCAAGAGGAAGCCACTGCTCTAGTAGAATGAGCCGTAATTCTCTGTGGAGGTCTATGTCATGCTGTTTCATAAACTAAGCGGATAAGACTCCTCAACCAAAAAGATAAGGAAGTTGAAGAAACCTTCTGACCCTTACGCTTCCCAGAATATGCCACAAACAAGGAAGAGGTTTGTCTAAAATCCTAAGTACCCTGAAGGTAAAACTTCAAGGCACGAACCACGTCCAAATTATGAAGTAAACGTTCCTTCGAAGAAGGATTAGGACACAAAGAATGGACCACAATCTTTTGATTGATGTTGCGGTCTGACACAACTTTAGGGAGAAACCCTAACTTAGTACGTAGGACAGCCTTATTCCGAATGGAAAACCAGATAAGGAGGCTCACATTGCAAGGCGGCAATCACAGATACTCTGTGCGCCGAAGCAATAGCCAGAAGAAAGAGAACTTTCCAGGACAACAACTTAATACCAATTTCATGCATAGGCTCAAACGATTGCAAAACTTTAAGAACCAGATTCAAACTCCAAGGGGGAGCCGAAGATCTGAACACAGGTCTGATCCTAATCAGAGCCTTAACAAAAGACTGAACATCTGGAAGCTCAGAGAGCCTCTTGTGCAGTAAAACAGACGAGGCCGAAATCTGTCCCCTCAGGGAACTGGCCGAAAGACCCTTCTCCAGACCATCCTGGAGTAACAGCAGAATCCTGGCAACCTTAACCTTATGCCAAGAAAATCCACGCTCTTCACACCAGAATAAGTAGGTTCTCCACACCTTATGATAGATGCGACGAGTAACCGGCTTACAAGCTTGGATGAGAGCAGCAATAACTCTCTCAGAACAACCTCTATTGGCTAGGACTAAGCATTCAATCTCCACGTAGTCAGCCTCAGAGAATCTAGATTTTGATCAACAAAAGGACCTTGTTCCAGCAGATCCCTGCAACAAGGTAACTTCCATTGAGGAGAATATGACATCCTCACTAAGTCCGCGAACCACGTACTTCGCGGCCACGATGGAGCAATCAGTATTACCGACACCTGCTCCTGCTTGATACAGCCACTACCCGAGGAAGGAGTGGTAACGGTGGAAAAAAGTAGATTAGATTAAACCTCCAAGGCACTGCTAATGCATCTATTAGCTCCGCCTGAGGATCCCTGGACCTCGACCCATATCTTGTCCGGAGGGCAAGACATGCCAAAGCTAGCTTGCACCATCTCTGGTCGGTTAGAAATATCCTCATGGATATTGAATCTATTTTAGTACCCAGGAATTCTACCCTGGTGCTTGGAATGAGAGAACTCTTCTCTAAGTTTATCTTCCATCCATGTGATAGAAGAAGAGAGAGAAGAGATAACAAATGGTCCTCTGCTAGACGAAAGGATGGTCCTTGAACCAGAATGTCGTCCAAGTAGGGAGCTACAGCTATACCTTGGGTTCTGGCGACGGCCAGGAGAGCTCCTAGAACCTTTGTAAAGATTCTTGGGGCCGTAACTAGACCAAACGTAAGTGCAATAATCTGGAAGTGCTGCTCTTGGTTTGCTCGGTCTTAGAGGACGACTGCTGACGTTGGGACTTTTCAGAAGGAAAATTAGATCCTTGTCCCTTAGATTTGTTCTTTTTATCCTGCGGTAGATAGGCACCCTTGCCCCCTGTAACCGTGGAGATAATGGAGTCCAGGCCTGGACCAAATAAAATGTTTCCCTTAAAGGGAAAGAAGTCTAGACTTAGAAGTCATGTCCGCAGACTAGGACTTCAGCCAGAGTGAACAACGTGTCTGCACTGAGAAACCAGATATTTTAGCATTCAGGCGAATAATCTGCATGTTTGCTTTACAAACAAAAGAATTAGCAATTCTCAAAGCCTTAATTCTTTCTTGGATAACGTTGAGGGGACCCTCCACCTCGATCAATTCTGCTAAGGAGTCGCACCAGTAGGCCGCAGCTCCAGCAACAGCCGCTGCCGGTTGAAATAAATATCTGTATGCTGAAATTATTTCCTGATACAAAAGTTTCCATTTTCTTATCCATCAGCTCTCTGAAAGACGAGCTATCCTCAAGAGGGATAGTAGTACGCTTAGCTAATGTGGAGATAGCACCATCCACTTTAGGGATGGTACCCCACAATTCCAGCTGAGAGTCCAGGAATAATTTTTTAAAGGCAGACGAAGGGGAAAAGGAGGATCCAATTCTATCCCATTCGCTACCCTGTCCTCGTACACTCTGTCTAATTTAGGGATCCAAGGTTCATCAGGCAACTTGGCCTCTGGAACCTCTAATGTCTATAGAACCTCCTTTAGAAGAAAACATAGGTGTTCAATTTTAAATCTAAAGGCTGGCTCCTCCGCAGCCGGTGGCCTAGAGGTAGCAGACTCCGATCCAGAAATTTCACCCTCTGAAGACTCAGAGTGTGACCCAACCTGGGATACTTGAAAAGCAGACAAATCAAGTAAATCACTGGATGTCCCCTGGACCGGAGAGCTATGTTTAAACTTTAGCAGAGCAAGGTAGAGCACTAAGGGTTTCAGACACCGCCGTCTTTAACTGCACGGGAACAGAAGGCGGCCCCTTCGAAGGGCACCACAGCCTGAAACAACCCAACACCCTACAAAAAAACTAACACTGAGAACAAGGGGTTAAAACCTGAAAGGACCTAGTAACTGCCCATCAGTTAAATAACCTACAAGGCTGAGCTAGAGACCATTCAGATCCCTACATCCATTGAGCACAAAAAGCCCCCAAGGAGCCAAGTCCTGTGGGACTTCCGAGCACCCAAAAACTAACCCCCGACCTGAAGGAAGAACCTTCACCTACCCCCGGGGGGGACGGGGGTTCGGGGAAACGGAGGGCCCAGAAGAATCTAAAGGACCACCGACTAAGGAAAAACCTCAACACGACTAAAGCGAACCCGAGGTTGCGAAAGACAACCACCCAGAGGAGAACTCCCAAGGAGGATCAGGACTAGAGATCAACACTACACCGAAAGGTGCAATCCCAAGAACCCTAAAGGTCTGTCCTCAGATCTCTGACCTGACAACACCCTACGAGCCACGAGCTTCCCCTGTACTCTGGTTTAGCAACACAGACCAGAGAGGGAACCTCTCTAACCCGAAGCAATTCGGATCTTGCAGACAAGGATGATTATCCTATCAGAGAAAAAGGCTAGCACATGAAAATACGTAGCCCTCTCTGAAAAAAAGAACTCGCAAACTCAGCCTCAAGACAGCAAAGCTGACCCTAAGTCAACATGGGAGACCATCCCACAGAGAATGTCAAAATATTGACAATTCTCGTCTAGGATACCAGAGCCTAGAAGAACGTCCCACACCAGCAGCCTATGCAACCAGTGGAGGACAGTGACCCCCCCCCCCCCACCGTAGGCAGGAACAAGGTCAGAGAGCTGCCACAGTAGGATTCGAACTTCCAACCCTCAGCTATTAGACTGGGAGATAACCCATAGGCCACTTAGACCTGCAGTAACTGGAGCACACGGTCAAAACTCAACAGAGCTGCCAGAACCCCAACCCACGGGAGAACAACTCTGGCTGGCATCTAAAACGGAGAGCTCAGGATCCAGAACACCTACGCAGCCCTCTTCCTAAGAAGGACCACTCCCAAACAAGGGAGATAGGACACTGAACTAAAGCATCCCAGTACCAGAATCCAGCCCCAGGACCTCTCGCACGCAAGGAGGGCAGAAACCTTAGAAACGAGAAGAGAAGGACATATGAGGCCTCAAGGAAACAGTACCCCTTCAAAGACCTCCCTGAAGGGTGTTAAACGCAAAGGAACCGCTTCCCCAGCCATAGACTAGGCGAAGAGAAGGAAGAAATGGTAAAAACCATAGATAAGATACTGACAGCTCAGGTGAAAACAACGACTACGAGCCCACATCAAGGTGCAACAGTTGTCCCCTGACAACAACCGTAGATTCTCGGCTGAGAGACAGCAAAACTAGCCCAACTCGTCCCTGGAAGGACAAGCGGAGGTTGCAAACCTCCAGGCATGAACCTTAAACAGCATGGGAACACACATTAAGGTGTAAAGAGCTGCAGCTGGTTTCCTAGGAACGATCCAGAACCGGATCCGAAATAACAGACAAGGACATGGCCATAAGCCAGACTCCCAGGACCCGAAATTGGTTGAAGTATTAACCCCCTGAAGACCATCCAGTGATCTCAAAAGAGATAGTGACCAAAGAGTCTAAGGAGACACCCTAACATGTCAAGGAAGAGGGCAACCAGTACCCGAAGGTGCCACCTGATCCTGGACCCCTTGCTGAAACCCATGGAGTAATATTTCTTAGAAAGTGGAAGGGAACAACCCCCTCTACCGACCACGGGGCACAAGGGACAGACACCAAACCAGTCCGTAGGATGAAAAGATGACAATATCTTCAAAGATCCTTGCAGGATCAGTCTCCCAGAAATCTTGTACCTCAAAGAAAACTACATGGGAGCCTCACAACTCCGGGCAGACGAGTCGACCAAGGGAGAAAACCGGGAAAAACAAAGGGGAAACCCCCCTGACCCCTGATAAAAGAGTGAAACATATTAAAGAAGAAAGTAAAAGGAGCAAACCAAAACTTCCAAACCCAGATGACCCAACCCCCAAGAAGGGGTTAAGTAGCCCTGGTAACCTACGAGAGGTGCCAGACACTAGTCACAAAATTTAGACATCCAGAGCTACCAAGAGGGAAAACGAAAAACGCTATCCAACTTGTACCCCAGACACCTAGAGGTCATCCAACCTCCAAACCCGTTGGGAATGGAGAAACTCAGTCCCTCAGCCAAAGGCTTCTCACAATGAGCCTCAGCAGGCTCCGATTCTGGGACCCCCTAAAAAGTAGCACATGAGGATGTATTTAAACTCCTATATTGAGCCAAGTAATCAGGCACGCTACCACAGGAAAAAAACCCTCAAAAAAGGTAGAAAACCCGGAGGTGGAACCTTGCTAGGCATGGTAGTTATCCCCTAGGCCACTTAGTCCTGCTAAGCAGCCCTCCGTCTTTTAACAAGGAGGCAACAAGAAAACACAAACACCTATCAAAGTGAACTCAGCACCTGACAGGGTAACCAGTATACCAGCACCACGTGGATGACATGAACCATAAAGGAACAGCATCTAGTGCCCGACCAGGATCGACCTGGCACAAGAACATTCTGAAACTGTCCCCAGTCCAAGGAAAATTCCCGAAGGGATCGATAACATGAACAATAAACATAACTATGTATTATATAGTACTGCACAACTTCCGAAGAAGTGCTCACGCGTCCACAAAATTGCCAGTATCAGTTCCAGAGATAGAAACGTTCAAAACCAGAACTATAACAAACATGAGCTTCTTAAACAAATTAAACACATTCTAACCAGATCAAAATAAAATAAAAAAGGCAGCACCCGCGGGTGAACGCCCAAGGAGAATGGGCACGCCAATGGAACCAGCCAATTATAGGCCCAAAACTCCTAAGCTCTGGAACAGATACAATAAAAGAAGAAGGCGGCGACGTGAAGGAGATTGACTTCATCCCCCAACGTCAAACCTAGTTTGCACTCCGGCACAGAAGACTAAGGATCCCTCGGCCCAGCAGGACCTGAATCCTCCAGCACCGCCAAAACATGCCTCAGTAGGACACAAAGGCGTGTCAGTCTATAACGGAAGGCAAAATGTTCCCTCGCCGGATCGATGGACGACCCCGGCCCGAGGAAGGGACCTCTGAAGCCTCAGAGGCCATTGCTTCCTCAGAAGGTCGAACTGACTCATGCGATCTCACGCTTGACGCACCCTGGTTAACAGAACACTTCTCTTGGGAGATATAAATGCGCCAGCACCATAGATATGGCCATGCGGAACCGTGCCGTAACCTCTGGAGGAAACAAGCCGCCTTCTGGGTAACGGCTCTAGGGACACCCGTTTACGTAGCAAAAGAATATTCTGGGACACGCGCCTTACTGGACATGGAATCCTCAGGGGCGGATGGCTCAACGCACTCTATGCTCCCTGAATCAGGGGAAGAGAGTACTCTAGTACGGCAATCGGAACATAACTGTTGGGCATGGATAACCGGGCCATTTCATACTCCTCACAAGACGTATACTCCAAATCGGAGATGTCCGTCTCTAAAAAAATCAGAATCCTCCATAACTTGGAGATTGCAAATATTAACTTGGAGATTGCAAATATGGACAAAAGCTAAACGGCACCTTACACCCCCAATGGCTGGGTCACTCACCACCTCCTGTGAACCAGACTACCAGCGAACAGACTCGCTCTGTCATCACTCAATCAAAGTATGGAAATGGAAATACATGACCACACCCGGTCATGCGGTGCACTGTGTAAGCTTAGCAAAAAAAGGTGCAATCTGATGATAGGCCGTTATGTTCCGAATAGCCCTGAGCCCAAGTATCACTACACATTTAGCAGACAGAATCACATAACAAACATGATTAAAGTCCCCCCTGTTCAATAACCTCACACAGGAGATATTAACCCTTGATTCCATAAGATAAAATGAGTCCCACTGGGACCCTGACTTCTTTCATTAACATTACATTCCCATATTGAAATAAAATGAAACGATCTTACCAGAATCTATGCTGTGGAACAGGAACACGGCCCTTCAAGTGTGACAGATAGTAGAATCACTTCTGACATTGACTTGAGAGAGTAGAGGCAGGCAGCAAACTCGTCAACGCTAATTGCCAAGGAGCTGTTAACATGAGTCGGGATGGTTTTGCAGTGACGACACACCCTGCATCTCTGGACTCTAACTTTCATCCATGCTTTCACTGAGAGGCTGACAGGATTACTTAAAACTCCAGTCCCATTCCGAAGAGTACTACCCTCCATAAGAGACTATCTTCAACTTCTGACACTTCTCTGCCAACCTCCTGTGACAAAAGGCAAAGAATGACTGGGGTATGAGGGACGTGGGGGAGGTATTTAAGCCTTTGGCTGGGGTGTCTTTGCCTCCTCCTGGTGGCCAGGTTCTTATTTCTCAAAAGTAATGAATGCAGCTGTGGACTCTTCCGGTTTAAGAAGAAAAACTGCACATGCAAAGGGGAGCGAGCCTGAATAGCCGTGATTATACAAATCAGTAATTGACCAAAGCCAATCACATAACTTGAATTAAAGTAGGCTGCGCACAGATTTCAAAGTAACACACTACTCACCTGTAGTAAACTTCTTGTCTTTCTTGCAGTAGAAATCCTTATAGGAAGACATAACAACGGGTATTACTGGCACCTATGATAGAAAGGCTGGTTAGTAAAAAAGAAAATTTATGCTTACCTGATAAATTTGTTTCCTCTTGGACATGACAAGTCCACGGATCATCTTCATTACTTATGGGATATTCATCTCCTGGTCAGCAGGAGGAGGCAAAGAGCACCACAGCAGAGCTGTTAAATAGCTCCTCCCTTCCCTCTCACTCCAGTCATTCGACCGAAGTTAGGAAGAGAAAGGAAAAGCCAAGGTGCAGAGGTGACTGAAGTTTACAATAAAAACATCCTGTCTTCAAAGAACAGGGCGGCCCGCGGACTCGTCATGTCCAAGAGGAAACAAATTTATCAGGTAAGCATAAATTTTCTTTTCCTCTTAAGGATATGACGAGTCCACGGATCATCTTCATTACTTATGGGATACAATACCAAAGCTTAGAGGACACAGATGATACGGGAGGGACAAGACAGGATACCTAAACAAAAGGCACCACTGCTTGAAGAACCTTTCTCCCAAAAGCCGCCTCAGCTGAGGCAAAAGTATCAAATTTATAGAATTTAGAAAAAATGTGCAGAGAGGACCAAGTAGCAGCCTTACAAATCTGTTCAATTGATGCTTCATTCTTGAATGCCCATGAAGAAGCCACGGCCCTAGTAGAATGAGCCATAATCCTCTCATGAGGCTGCTTCCCAGAGGTCTCATAAGCAAAGCGAATGATACTCTTCAGCCAAAGAGAAAACAAAGTAGCGGTAGCCTTCTGACCCTTTCCTTTTCCGGAGAAAACAATAAACAAAGAAGAAGAAGAAGACTGCCGAAAATCCTTTGTCGTCTGCAAATAAAACCTTAAAGCATGAACCACATCAAAATTGTTCAGAAGACGTTCCTTCTGAGAAGAAGGATTAGGACATAAATAAGGTACCACAATTTCCTGATTAATGTTTCGATCAGAAAACTACTGTAGGAAGAAAACCTAAGTTAGTACGCAAAACTACCTTATCAGCATGAAAAATAAAATAAGATAAGGAGAAGATCACTGCAAAGCCGAGAGTTCGGACACTCTGCGAACAAAAGAAATGGCAACAATGAATAAAACTTTCCAAGATAGTAACTTAATATCTAAGGAATGCATAGGTTCAAACTGAACCCCTTGAAGAACATCGAGAACCAAATTAAGACTCCATGGAGGAGCAATAGGCTTAAACACAGGCCTGATCCTGACCAGAGCCTGACAGAAAGACTGAACATCTGCCAGACGTTTATGTAACAAAATAGACAAGGCTAAAATCTGACCCTTTAAGGAACTTGTCAACAAACCCTTCACCAAACCCTCTTGAAGGCTAAAATTCTCGGAATCCTAACTCTACTCCATGCCCTTAGATTCGCACCAATAAATATATTTACGCCATATCTGATGGTAAAACTTTCTAGTTACCGGCTTACGAGCCTGAACCAAGGTCTCTATGACCACATCAGAAAAACCTTGTTTTGACAAAATTAAACGTTCAATCTCCAAGCAGTCAGACTTTGAATGAGAAGGTCCTTCCTCAACGGAAGTCTCCAGGGTGGCAGAGACGACATGTCTACCAGGTCCGCATACCAAGTCCTGCGAGGCCAGGGAGGAGTAATGAGGATCACTGGAGCCCTCTCCAGTTTGATTCGAGCAACGACCCGAGGAAGAAGCGCAAATGGAGGAAAACAGGTATGCAAGCTTGAAGGACCAAGGAACCGCCAGAGCATCTATCAGTTCCGCCTGCGGATCCCTGGACCTCGACCTGTACCTCGAGAGCTTGGCATTCTGCCAAGATGCCATGAGATTTAACTCCGGTTGACCCCATTTGAGGATTAGACTTGAGAACACTTCCGGATGAAGTTCCCACTCACCCGGATAGAAAGCCTGTCTGCTCAGAAAATCCGCCTCCCAGATGTCCACCCCTGGGATGTGGATTGCTGACAGGTGACAAGAGTGAGTTTCCGCCCACTGAATTATCTTGGTCACTTCGGACATCGCCAAGGAACTCCTCGTTCCTCCCTGATGATTGATGTAAGCTACAGTCATATTGTCCGACTGGAATCTGATGAACTGGGCCGAGGCTAACTGAGGCCAGGCCAGGCCAGAAGAGCATTGAAAATTGCTCTCAATTCCAGAATGTTGATAGGAAGTAGAGACTCCGAACGAGTCCACACTCCCTGAGCCTTCAAAGAACCCCAGACGGTTCACCATCCTAAAAGACTGGCGTCTGTTGTCACAATCACCCAGGGCGGTCTGCGAAAGTAGGTTCCCTGAGAGAGATGATCCAGAGACAACCACCATTGAAGAGAGTCCCTCAACTCCTTTTCCATGATTATTTGAGGAGACAGGTCCGCATAATCTCCATTCCACTGTCTGAGCATGTTCAGCTGCAGAGGTCTGAGATGGAATCGAGCAAACGGGATGATGTCCATCATTGCCACCATCAGTCCGATTACCTCCATACACTGAGCCACTGATGGCCTCGGAGTGGATTGGAGTATTCAACAGGTATTTGTAATCCTTGATTTCCTGACTTCTGTCAAAAAAAATCTTCATTAGAACAGAATCTCTTAGAGTTCCCAAGAAGAACACCCTTGTTTTGGAACTAAAAAACTCTTTTCCAGATTTACCTTCAGGAAGGATATGACAATGTTGGTATGAGACTTAGCTTGATGACAAGACGGCGCCTGGATTAGAATATCATCTAGGTAAGGTGCTACTGCAATGCCCCGTGGTCTCAGGACCGCGAACAGAGACCCCAGAACCTTTGTGAACATTCTGGGTGCCGTGGCCAAACCGAAAGGAAGAGCCCCAAACTGAAAGTGTTTGTCTAGAAAGGCAAATCTTAGAAACTTGTGATGTTCCCTGTGGATAGGAACATGAATATATGCATCCTTCAAGTCCACCGTTGTCATGAATTGACCCTCCTGGATCAACGGCAGAATAGTGCGAATAGTCTCCATCTTGAATGATGGGACTCTGAGAAACTTGTTTAGACTCTTGAGATCTAGGATTGGTCTGAAAGTTCCCTCCTATTTGGAAACTACAAACAGATTGGAATAAAAACCTTGTCCTTGTTAGGAACTGGGATAATTACTCCCATGGAGGAGAGGTCTCTTACACAACATAAGAATGCCTCTCTTTTTATGCAGACAACCTTGAAAGGAGAAACCTTCCTCGAGGAGGACAACCTTTGAATTCCAGTCTGTATCTCCGGGACACAATCTCTATAGCCCAGGGATCCTGTACATCTCTAACCCAAGCCTGAACGAAAAAGGAAACTCTGCCCCCTACCAGATCCGGTCCTGGATCGGGGGCACACCCTTCAGGCTGTCCTAGATTCAGCAGCAGGCTTCTTGGATTGTCTCCCCTTGTTCCATGACTGGTTGGGTCTCCAAGTAGGCTTGGGTTGGAAATAGTTTCCATCCTGTCTGGGGGAGGAAACTAAAGAATTTCCCACAAAGTTTCGAAAGGAACGAAAATTACTTTGTCGTCCCTTTAGCTTGTTTCTCTTATCTTGAGGAAGGAGATGACCCTTACCTCCAGAAATATCTGAAATAATTTCCTTCAGGCCAGGTCCAAACAAGGTCTTTCCCTTGTAAGGAATTGCCAGAAGCTTAGATTTGGAGGGTACGTCTGCAGACCAGAGCTTTAACCATAAAGCTCTGCGGGCTAAAATATAAAACCCCAAACTCTTTGCTGCCAATTTAGTAATTTGCAGAGAAGCATCCGTAATAAAGGCATTACCATGTTTCAGCGCCTTAATCTTAACTTGGATTTCCTCAAAAGAGGTTTCAGTCAGACAGAGCATCAAACCAGTAAGCTGCTGCACTAGTAACCCCTGATGAACATAATCCTCTTAAGTAATCCTTCCAACTTCTTGTCCATATGATCCTTAAAAGCACAGCTATCCTCAATAGGAATAGTCGTACGATTGGCCAGAGTGGAAACAGCTCCTTCCACCTTAGGAAACATCGTCTTGAAAACAGGGGATGGAGAAAAAGGAATACCTGGTCTATCCCATTCCTTAGAAATAATCTCCAAAGTCTTCTTAGGTACTGGAAAAATATCTGAATACAAGGGAACTTCAAAATATCTATCCATTTTGCACAACTTCTCAGGAGCCACTACTAATGTAGAGTCACAATCATCTAAAGTTGCTAATACCTCTCTGAGTAACAGAAGTAGGTGTTCTAACTTAAAGCAGAAAGAAACCCCCTTTGATCTGTTAAAGGTGCTGAACTTTCAGAATCAGAAACTTCACCCTCTGATAAAAATTCCGAACCATCTAACTCAGGTCCCTGAGAGGGTATATCCGAAAATGATACCATTGCGTCAGCAACCTCCCTGACCCCATGGTTGCTCTTTCTTTTACGCCTGCCTTGTAACATAGGAAGGGCAGATAATGCTTCTGAAATAGTAGAAGACATAACCCTAGCTATGTCCATTAAAGTAATTCCAGCCGAACCTAGAACAGGATGACAGGGCACTGCTTGAGCGGGCGGTAATTCCTGGGACACTTGGGGAGACAGCTGCGGCGTACTCTGAATCTCATCCTGAGACCCCTGAGAAAAAACCCGCCTTAGAAGAGGTTTACTCATGAAAAACATCTTTTCTTTGAAACTCAAGGCCCTCTCAACAAGAGGGACAAAAAGGAGTAGGTGGTTCAAACCCTTACCTCCCCTAAGCATTCAAGCACATAGAGCAAATACCAGATTGATTAGCTCCTATGTCCATCTCAAATCACAGAAAAAAAAAATTCAACACTAAAAACATTTTTTTATTTTTTTATTTATGCAGTACTGTGTCCTTAAAACATAAAAAACAATACCTTAGAAAAGCTCACTCCCAATGGGTAATAATTTGAGAAATAAGGAATTAAATTTCAACGTTATTAGAAATAACAAACCTGTGCCTTTAAATTTTAAACGTTAATCTTTTTGTCTGCTTGATTACATTATTTGTACATCAAAAACATAATTCCAGACAACTTTAACCTCAGCAGCCTGCTTAGGTGCCTACCTACCCACCAACAACCGTCTATCTTCTCACAGAAAAAACGGACTCTGATACCAGATGTAAGCATGAGAAGAAACAGGAACCGCTTCTGCAGTAAGCGCTACCACCGCCTGTCTAATTTTTCCAATCACCAGACATGCGGTAATAGAGCCCCATGCGATCTCTAACTCAACATGGGCTGTAGTCAGGAAATGGAAGCGCGCAAAAATAGGCCCCGCCCATTGTGGGCGTCATCTTAATTGCCTCAAAAAACGTCAGGGATGCCATAAGTACGCTATAGCCCCTAATAAAGTGTAAGCAGTCTCCCCACAAAAGCCCCAGTGCCTGTACAATGCTGCCAATATTAAACCCCTTTTGAAGAGAGTTGTGCTGCAACTTGTAACAAGTGTTAAAAGTTAAGTGCCATAATCACTCTGCTATCCTCTCCAGAATGAATAAAATAGCACTTACCTCAATGCTGCCCGACAGCAAGACAGTCCATCAGGTGTAAGAGGTCCTTTTCTCCCTCCCATAGCCCTGTGGAAGCAGATCAGCCTGAGTTACCATGCGCTTAGGCTATCTATAATGGGGCAGCAACATGTTTAGGAGGCGCAGTGAGCATTATGGCCCACCAGTTCCTTATGCTTTAAAGCCACCACAAGCCCTGCTGTAGAGACTGATCATGTATAGGCTACACCCCAGGTCAAAGTAGCACTCTCTGGCACTACTTAAAAAATAACAAACTCTTGATTGAAGAATCTTTTCTAACAGCTCACTTTGCCATCTCCTATCACTAACACAGGCAAAGAGAATGACTGGGGTGGGAGGGAAGGGAGGCGCTATTTAACAGCTCTGCTGTGGTGCTCTTTGCCTCCTCCTGCTGACCAGGAGGTGAATATCCCATAAGTAATGAAGATGATCCGTGGACTCGTCATGTCCTTAAGAGGAAAGAGAGCGAGACAGAGAAAGAGAGAGCGAGAGAGAAAGAGAGACAGATATTGAGATTAAAGCAGAAGGCTTCTGGGGTATTTAGACCATCACAAACGGACACAAACAGGATATTTAAGACAACAAAATGCCAACTACAAAAGCTTAAAGGGACACTGTACCCAAATTTTTTCTTTTGTAATTCAGAAAGAGCATGCAATTTTAAGCAACTTTCTAATTTACTCCTATTATCAATTTTTCTTCGTTCTCTTGCTATCATTATTTGAAAAAGAAGGCATCTAAGCTTTTTTTTGGTTTCATTACTCTGGACAGCACTTTTTTATTGGTGGATGAATGTATCCACCAATCAGCAAGGACAACCTAGGTTGTTCACCAAAAATGGGCCGGCATCTAAACTTACATTCTTGCATTTCAAATAAAGATACCAAGAGAATGAAGAAAATTTGATGATAGGAGTAAATTAGAAAGTTGCTTAAAGTTTCATGCTCAATCTGAATCACGAAAGAAATTTTTTGGGTACAGTGTCCCTTTAAAGGGGACATTTAACACATTGAGAGGATAATATAAAATGATACATTGTATATATAAAAAACCTCTACAATATACTTTATTTATTTTGTACCCTATTCCTGATATCCATTCTGATATTGTGAGCTTTTCAGTTCTTGTTAGAAATGGAAGTGCAGAACACTGTTATATTTTAAACAGCCATTGGCTGCACACTCTAGTAGCCTATTTATAACTGTATCTAATTGGCCACAGCAGAGAAGGTGACCTAAATTACAACATGGCAGCTCCCATTGTTTTACAGACACTAAAACGTTACACTTATTTTGTCACTATTTAAACAGCAAATGAAGCTTTTTTTAAAAAAAAAAAATACATCTACATGTTATTCATAGACTAATCTATTCTTTGAATGTATCATTCTATCTAGCATTTATTTAGTGTTTAATGTCCCTTTAAGCACCCATGTTAGTAGATGATAAACTGTTCTAAATATGTTACAAATCTGTGCTTTTTTAATCCTCTGTGCTCACAAAGAGCAGCTAAAACCTATTATGACGGTGTCTGCAGTTATCATAGTGCACTATGATGATCAAAGGCTGCGTCCCTTCCCCCGCCGCGAGATTTCATCTGTTGAGCCAACTGAACAGAGATCATCTGACTGTACGAGACGGATAAATTCTGTGCATGAGAATCTGATTTCCCTGATTACACAAGTACATGAAACCAAGATGCCGGTGTCAAGTGAAATCAGGCATGGGAGCGGGTACGTACTGGTGCCAGCATTCATCGTCGGATTAACATCTACCCCTGGAAAACGTTATCAGCAGGTCAACCAAAACAAAAGAGCTGCTGAGCTTTAGTCTGGGTCCTGCTTTGACAATGACTAGTTCATTTAAATCATTATGTTTGCAATGATTCTTAGGAAGTTTCTGAACAAACTAAATTACAATAACTAAAATCAGCTGATATACTAAGAAAATCATGCTATAAAGGGATATTGAACCGGCAGGTTAATTTTAAAAAGAAGATGAAAGGTAAAATAAAACTTAGAGCGTATCATTTAAAAAAAAAAAATTCAATACTACCATCAAATTTCATGAACCTTGTTCTCTCTGCCTCCTTTGTTGAACGTTAGCTCATTTCCATAACAGCATACCAAGTATATAATGCGTGTGTGCACTTAAAGGGATACTAAACCACATTTTTTTTCCTTTCATGATTCAGATAGAGCATGCAATTTTAAACAACTTTCTAATTTACTCCTATAATCATTTTTTCTTCGTTCTCTTGCTATCTTTATTTGAAAAAGCAGGAATCTAAAGCTAGGGAGCCGGGAACATTTTATGTTCAGAACCTGGGTTGCGCTTGCACTGTGATGTCTTGCACATGCTCAATAGGAGCTGGTGCCTCATAAAGTGTGCATATTTGATAATGGAAGTGAATTGGAAAGTCTCTTAAAATTGCTGCTCTGATTCAAGAAAGTTTCATTTTGATTTGAGTGTCTCTTAACAGCAGATTTCAGGAAAAGTATAAACATAAATTATTATGACCAGCATTTGGTTACTGATTCACCTAAACAGGAAGAAAACACAAATCACAAGCTATTACACTTCTCCATTAAATTTATGTCAATTGAAGGGACACTGAAACCAACTTTCTAATTTATTCCTATTATCAAATTTTCTTCATTCTCTTGGTATGTTTATTTGAAAAGCAAGAATGTAAGTTTAGATGCCGGCCCATTTTTGGTGCACAAACTGGGTTGTCCTTGCCGATTGGACAGCACCAACAAAAAAGTGCTGTCCATGGTACTGAACCAAAAATTTGCTGGCTCCTTAGCTAAGATGCCTTTTTCAAATAAAGATAGCAAGAGAACGAAGAAAAATTGATACTAGGAGTAAATTAGAAAGTTGCTTAAAAATGCATGCTCTATCTGAATCACGAAAAAAAAATTTGGGTTCAGTGTCTATTTAAATTTGCAGACTAAGATTTGTTTTTTTACATCGTGGAATTGCTCAAGCAGGTGTCTATCAGCAATCCAAAAGGGTGTCGTTTTTAGAATACACCTTTTCAGAAGCATTCATTTTTTAGCTATATAAAACACAAAAAACAAAGTATCTAAAAGGGACATGATACTAATTGTGACTATAAATATACTTTCTAAAAAATAATTCATAATTCACCTAAAATTTTCATGAGAGAGAACTTTTTTTGTTCACTATATATTTTGGGAGTTAATTTATTAGATTTACTTTTCAAGGATTTATAAGAGTCGGAAACATTTTATCTGATTCAACTCACCCTGACCATATTTTTTTTTTTAATCATCTTATCTTTTTATCGTAGGCCAAGGTTAAGAGTTTTACAAACTCGGACAAACCGTTTTCCGAAAAGTATTTTCCCCCAAGGCTATTAAAATAGCAAACAGGAATACTTCTCTTGTTTCACTTCTGGTACGATAAATTACACTTTAGTCAATCGTGAATACATTTGATGATTAGATTTTTACACTGCCAATTGTATGTTTTTGTTAGCTTTGTTTGCACCATGAATTTGTTGGATAATTTTCTTTTTTTTATACTTGGCGAATAAATGATTCTATTCAATTGTATTGCTGCAATTTGCCAATGTGAAAATGCAATAGACCAGGGCTCGACAACCCAGGCGCCAGGGAGCCACTGGCTCCTAGAATTCGACTAAATAAAAACAGAGATGTGCTCAACCTGGGAATGAACAATAGCATAATAGCTTGTTCTATAGCTAGTTACCACCCAAGAAGCAGCCTCTTTTTTTTAGAATGTGACCCCTGGCTCCAAACTTTTTTGGGTATTCTCCATATATCTTTATTCAAATACTACTTTCTGGCTCCTAAAAGTGTGCCTGGCTCCTAAACTTTAAAAAGATTTGTAGACTCCTGGTATAGACTATCTGGCACTTGAAGACGGGTTTACATTTGTCAGAAAATGCACAAGCATAATTATGAATGCAGAATAGCGCCTGTGGATTTTGAGCAAAAAAAAAACCAAACTCTATTTCATACCTACTATTAGTCTCCGTTATATATATATATATATATATATATATATATATATATATATTGCTTATGGCGAGCAAATGATATAGAGAAACATGCATATGCTAATTTCCATGTCTTAAAACACTTCATGAAAACAAATCCACACAAAAACCTTATACGATATTATGTTACACAACACGTAAAAGAAAGTAGACTGAACATGCAGATATGCTTTGCATAAAGTGCTTCAGTAATACGGTAGGCTAGATTACAAGTTGAGCACAAAAATGCAAGCGTTACGGTGTGCTAGGGCTGTGCATATATATATATATAAAAAAAATCACAATTTATTGAAAATATTTTGCAATTGCGATTTTATTGAAATATTTTTTAAACATACAATTTGCATTTAAAAATGGATTTAACTGTTCAAAACAGCAGCTTGTTCCCTGTGCAGTTTGCACTGCAGACTGAATAGACCAAAAGAGAAGCAACAATCTATGTAGCAAGTAAAATGGTGGTGGGAACATTATATGCTGTGACACTGATGTGACCCTTTCTGGTCCGCCCCCTGGAGACGCGATCAGTGCTGTTGCTGAGCAGGACAGAGGCGTTTGTGACTGACATTACACTGAACTGTAAAACAGTTTTCCTCTTGATGTGTTCCCAATTAATTGTTATACCAGCTGCAGAGTATACAATATATGAAAAATGGGTCCTTTATGTTTATTTATGTAAATTAAATAGCTAGATGTGCACAAGCCATTAAAATCGGCTAAGCTTGCAGAGAGATCAGACATCCTTATCACTCAAACACTTCCCTTTCTAATACCTGCCTCTATACAATACTTAGAAAGAATAAAAATGAACATTTTATAACTTTCTCTCTCCCATTCCCTACCAACAGGCCCATTTATCAAGCTCCGTACGGAGCTTGAAGGGCCGTGTTTATGGCGAGTCTTCAGACTCGCCAGAAACACAACTTATGAAGCAGCGGTCTAAAGACCGCTGCTCCATAACCCTGTCCGCCTGCTCTGAACAGGCGGACAGGAATCGCCGGACATCAACCCGATCGAATACGATCGGGTTGATTGACAGCTCCCTGCTGGCGGCCGATTGGCCGCGAGTCAGCAGGGGGCGGCGTTGCACCAGCAGCTCTTGTGAGCTGCTGGTGCAATGTTAAATGCGGAGAGCGTATTGCTCTCCGCATTTAGCGAGGTCTTGCGGACCTGATCCGCAGTGTCGGATCAGGTCCGCAAGCCCTTTGATAAATGGGCCTGTGAGAGTGTAATTTCTTCTGCTGCTGTGTTTATATAGCTTGTCAATAGCCTATATCTAAGTACTGAAACTTTCAGTGGAAGTAGAAATACAACAGGCAAAATCAACTATTTCAAATGACAATATAAAGGCAAAGGAGCCATTTGTAAACATGTATATACTCCAGCAGGTAAAATGGATCATTAAAACAAATTAAAGAGGAGAAAATGTAAGTGTAAACTGTACTTTTAAGGAAGCCGTTTTGGACTTTATAAAAAACTTGCGGCCTCATGGGATTTAGATATTGCATAGTCTCACAAATAATTGCATCATGTGATTAATTGCACAGCCCTACGGTGCACTAATATCGCTCTGGCGTTATCCATAATACTTGCATTTTCCCCATTCAAATTACAAAAAAATGGTTAAAGGTTGTTGCGCTACAGTAATTTCTGTCGGATATTCCGGATGTCAAAAGTCACTTAAGCTTGTTATTAGATTGCGATTATGGTACGCGATAACATTATTCATGACGGGTAGCACCAATGACTGGAAGCTGCTCCAGTGACCTACTAGTTGCTTGGGTATTTATTTGCTATACATTTCAATTCAGTTTGATGTGACACACATACACTAGGTTTATGGCACACACCTTTTACCCCCTTGGCATATACCTTATCCCTTCCCCAACAACGCAACCCTTTTTCCTTAGTAGCACGCTGAGCGCAATCAGTAGCCTTAAATTTGTAATCTGACCCAATATGTTGGGATTTGGCGTTTTATAATCAGTATGGAGACATGCCAATGCCGTTTTAAGAATTTTTTTATTAATCTTTTACATGCCATAAATTAAATCAATTACTTGGCAGTAGCCATTTCTTAGATTCATTGGTTAAATTAGAACAAATATCATGAGCCTAAGTATACAGAGGATTGCTTCTGAGTTTGACTCGTATTTCACAGCTGTGACAAAAATGATGATGTCAACTTTTAAAAGGGACTGTGTCTCAAAATGGTTTTAAAGGGAAAATCAAAATTAACCTTGTATGAATCAGATAGAGCATGTAATTTTAAGACACTTTTAAATTAATTTATATTTTCAAATGTGCTTTGTTCTCTTGGTATCCCTTGTTGAAAAAGAATACGCACATATCCTGTCTCTTGTGATTGGCTAACTAGATGTGTTCAGCTAGCTGCCAGTAGTGCAATGCGGTTCTTTCAGCAAAAGGATAACAAGAGAATGAAGACATTTTGATAATAAATTAAAAAAAATTAAATTAAAATAAAGAGGACACAATGCCAAGAACAGGAGGGTAAGAGGCGGCCCAATCTGAAGGCACCAGGACTGAATCACATCCCATAATTTAAAAAGTCCTGCTTTATCCAAAAGCAGGGAGCAAACACATGAAGAAAAAAGGGCCCCAAGGACACAAACGACAGTCCCTAGCCTACGTAAAACCCACATGCAACACCACGGAGCCTACAGGACTCGAATCGCCCTATCGCCCAAAGGCCGATCCCATACACAGGTCCCCATAAGGGAACCAACAACTCCCCAAAGGAAGAAGCAAGGGATAGGGAGAACTGAACCAGAACCCTGTCTTCCAAAAGACAAAGCAGACTCGCTCGGGAGACTCCAGAAAGCCTCACGAAATGCCAGAAAAAAGGGCATCATCAGTCAAACACGACCTTGTTGGAGACTGAAAGAGAACAAAAAAACGCACAGACAACTAAGTAGCACGCTATAGTGCAGCCACAGATAAAGGGAAAAAAAACCTTGTCCTGCTCCCCAGCTGTAGGGAACCAAAGAGAAACGGAACCAGCAAAAACCAAGTTCCTAGACAGAACCCCCTCCATGAAGGGAAAAAATCAGAGATCCAAACCCCCCCGAAAGCTCAGAGAGCACCTCAATAGGGACCCACTGTATCCAAAAGAAACAGAGACAGCTGAAAAGTCAAAAGATGACCAGAACCACAGCTTAGGATCCTGAGATAAACAGGGACGTTTTCCACAAACGCAGAACCGCCACAATGAGGCAGGGAAAAGTCCAGGGACAGAGTCCCACACCCCCTTGAACGAGAGGGAGGAACACCACCAGCCACCTCAAAAGAGTGTGACCAGAAACACGGGCAGATTTCCACCACCAGAGGAACACTAAACCCCAGAAGTCCATTCCCAAGGGCATCTTCATCCCTGAACCAGGGACAAAAGGAACACACCAAGTCTCCCAAGGGAAGACGGAGGACAAGGGAAACCTTGCACCCCCGGACACAAACTCAACACAGGGGTCAAAACTAACCCAAAATGAGCCAGCCCCCAAAGGAGCAGAGACTACTACCCGAGGTAGCAATCTCGGGGCCCCACAGCAGATACCGGTGGGGAAGATCAAATTGCAAGGTTAGAGCACCAGAACAACGGATCCCCAAAGGAAGTCCAGAACACATTCCCGCACAGAAAAACAAAGGCCCCGAGCAGCCATAAGAAGGGGACCAGACACTCCAAAGAGAGAAAAGGAAGAACCCCTTCAAGACACAACCCGAACACCAGCGGGAAAAACCAGGACAAGCATAGACAGAACAATACCAACACCACCCGGAAACCCAGCCCGATCCCAAATCCACAGAGAGACCTGAAGAAAAGGCCCCCGACCAAAATTCCGATCAGACACTCCTCACCCGAGGAAGGAACCCAAAAAAAAAAAAAAGGGAAATCTAGCAAAACCTAACAAAAGGCCGTGAAAAAATACAGAACTGATCTCAAGGCGATAGAACCCACAACACAGAGCAAAACTCCACGACATTAAGAAACTAGGGTCTCACATCGGCGCCCGACCCTAAGATGGTGGATAAAATTCTGGAAAAAAAAAGAACTAGAACCGAAACGAACAAGGCGACCACAATAAAACCGGGTTCCAGCTAGAAGAAGCCTCCAGCAGCAAAAAAAGGCAAACCAGGCCACCATGTGGCAAGTCACAGGCTAGCCACCCTACAGCACCACTGCCGGATCACAGAGAATGCAGACATGATCCCGCTATGTCTCGCATACCGACAATCGCTCCACGCCGATCCACGAAGAGGAGCCATTAAAAGCGGAACGAAACGAGGTCCAGAGACCCTAGGAGTCTAAAACCACCCAAAGGGTAGAAAGAAGACCAAGGCACAAAAACGGCCCTAGCGGAGAAGGCCCCGCCCCCCTGAAAGGAGAACCAAAGCAACACGGTGGAAGCCACCGACCCAGCCCCAGGAGAGAGAGTGGCATGCCCAATCTCTCCCAGTATGCGGACTCGAATGCCCGGATGTAGAGATGTATAGAGTAGTTTGTGAAAACAAACAATAAAACAAAACACACAAGGTCCCGCCGGACCCACCAGGCGTCACTGACAATACAACAAAGTGCATACAAATTCCGGACCCAACAGTCTACGAACAAGGAAGTAACAAAAAGCAAGTCCATCCCAGAAATTCTCGAGGGAACAATCAAATAAAAAAGTATCCTAACCGGATGAAAGAAAAGAAGGCAGCCCGAAGACATCCGCCAAAAAAAACAAACTCTGGGAAAGGACATGAGCGACCGACAGGAGACGATGAACATCCCAAATAGTCTAGCTCGAAGCACCATTCGATGACACATTCCCCGACTGATAGAGGAGAAGATCCCACAATAAGTCGTAAAGACGACAGAGTAGAACGCGCAGCTGTGCGATCCGATAATGAAAGGTGCAACATGGAGAAATATTCACCCCCGGAAGTAACTGAATAGACCCACCTGAAGTCTGGACACCTGGGATAATCGGGCAAGAACACAACAGCGCAGAAACCTCCAGATCCTGCAGGCGAACCAGCGCCATCAATATATTGAAGCGGAAATTACCTGCCATCTCCAGGGGAAACAAACCACCCTGTGCAGAGGGAGAATTAACATTAGGGCTACCCGCAAATGTAGAGGAAGGGTGCTGTTGGGAATCCGCAGCTTGAGGGACAGAGACTCCAGAGGCTGATGGGTCAATAGGCCCCTGGTTCCCGAGCCCGAGGAACCAGGCGCTCTAAGAAAGCACAAGAGACAGGACTGACAAACCTGTGTCAGTGGGGCCGAAGCACCTTCCTCACAAGAGGAAGAATCGGAATCAGAAACGACAGTCTCAGCTTCAGAATCCTCCATGGTTAAAACCAAAGAGAAAATTAGGACAATATAAAAAACAAACGGCACCTGACACCCACAATGGCTGGAGCACACGACCTCCTATGACCAGATCCAAACAAAGCAGAAAATCTTCGTCGCCACACGGTCAGGAATGCGGAAGCGTAACAAACCCAGTGTAACAACGCTCAGTCATAAGGTGAACTGTAAAACTAGACCCCAATAAATCCTTTCAGCAATTCTCCCGTCTCAGCCCCAGAGCCAATACCCAATACACAAAGCAGGGAGATCACATAAGAAACATGATTAAGGAACCCCACCCTATTCACAAATCCCCCCTAAGGAAGGAATTATCCCATGATTCCCAGATCCGAACAGAGGAGTCTCACTGAGATCCATACATATCTGTCACATAACAACATAACATTCATATTGATAAAATGAAACAATCTTACCGGAATCTACGCTGTGGAACAGGAACACGGCCCTTCAAGTGTGATGGATAGTAGCGTCGCCTCCATCATGGACTTGATAGAAGACAGCAGGTAGCGAAGCGAAGGGTCGGCAACGCCAAGTGCTAGAGGAGCTGTTAATACGAATCGGGGTGGTGTCGCAGAGAGAACTCCCACTGCATCTCCGGACTCTAACATTCGCCCAGGCCCTCACTGAGAGACTAAAAGGACTACTTAAAACTCCTGTCCCATTGCAAAGAGTACTACCCTCCATGAGAGACACACTTTACGTAAAAATTAATAAAAGTATTTTCTTTAAAAAATAAAACTTCTGACACTTCTCTGCCAACCTCCTGGGACGAAAGGCAAAGAATGACTGGGGGATGAGGGAAGTGGGAGGAGTATTAAAGCCTTTGGCTGCTGTTTCTTTGCCTCCTCCTGGTGGCCAGGTTCTTATTTCCCACAAGTAATGAATGCGGCTGTGAACTTTTTCCCATTAGGAAGAAAAGAACGTATTCTTCACTTTGAACAAAATCGATCTACACAAACTTATATGGGAAGATCGGGCAACTATGTTCAAACCTAATTGGTACCCCTCAATTTCCATGTAATTTGTCCATTACCATATTCTTAACCTACCACACATTCAGTGTCTAGAGCTTGCCGCCCCCTCCCTTTTTTCCCCTTTACCCGCCTCCCCCTCATATACCACCTATTTGCTTAAAATTTTACTTTTCTTTTATCTGAGACATTTTTGACCTAGTATGAAGGTTTGTGTTTGACACTTTTCAAGTGATATTCTATGTCAACTGTTTTTGAGTATAAAAAAAAAAAGAAGTAAATTGGAAAGTTGTTTAAAATTGTTTGTTCTATCCAAATCATGAAAAAAATGGGGTTCTGTCCCTTTAAAATCAAAGAATTTGCACAAGATATCTGCTTTTACACGTCCTGCCCACTTTCTTAAACGTGTCAGGGTAACATGCTATTGTTTAAATGTTGTTAATTGGAAATTGGTTCTACAATCTGCTAGGCCACTTGCAAATGTGAGTATGTGTGTTAAATGTTATTGCCATAAAATAATACAAGGAACACGGTCTCTAGTAACGTTCTATCCTTTTAAGAGAATAAAAGTCCTTAACCTAATAACAATATTAACCTAATAATTATATATGTGCTTCCATAACCAAATTAAAGATTTTAAAAATTTGACCATATATAAGGGAAAATGTTAGATTTCCTAACACACAAAAGATATTGTCAAAAGTAAAGCACAATATCAAGCATATCATAGACCAAATGTTGGGAAGTAGAACTGAAACTTTTTGATCTGCTTATAGGTTTAAAACAGGGGTAGGAAACCTTGGTGTGCTTGCCCATGGTGAAGCACAAAAGAAGCACACACAAAAAAAAGTGACACGTGGCAACAAACAACCTGCCCATCACTAACATCAAAGAGGATTATCACCAATTTGGGCACCACCATGGAACACTCTATGATCATTGAGTATATATATGGAAAGAAACAGAACTATATATCGGTTCTTCTCAACAGACCAAAGAAAGTTAATTGAACCACGGACCAGAAAAGTACACAAACCCAATATAATCAGCATCCTTATCTCTTGGTAAGATCAAACAAATTATAACTATATGGAGACAACACAAAGATAAACATAAGAGCACCAGACAAAGAATATGAAATCACCACTTCCTTCAGACTAGATTCTTATCAACATCAAAAGAAGACATTTAAAATCTAGAATCAAAATAATGGGGCAGTCCATGTAAAATCTTTTTTAAAGTGCTATAACTTAAAGACAACTAGGAACTGTACCTGGTTTGTTATACCAGGAGGAAATCAAGAACATCCTTTTGTTGAAGCCACCAATCCAACAATATGGTATATTTGTAGGACTACAAATCTCATCTCAAGGATATGAAGAAACCACAGGTGGAATAAGCCACAGGTGGAATAAGATGTACAACCATTGGTCAGAAGAACTAAGGACAATGTGTCACATTTAGGCTACTTCTAATACAGTAGACTCTCTAAAAAAGTTGAGTTGTCCCCTACAAGACATGTTTCCCTCCCCCCATAACCATCCAGGCATCATCAAGCCCAAAAATGTAGTAAATAAATAAAACATCAAAACCAAAATGTATAGAAGAGAAATAGATGATCTCAACATCTGAGCTCAAGAGTTTTGCCAGTTTATTACCACTAGTCTTGTCTCCCCCTTGATGCATGTTAGTCCTTATGATACTCTATTTATTTCTTGACTCACAAACACATCAACATTAGACCTGTCCTGTTTTGATGCCATATGAGCAGACAGGTTAAACAAAAAGTGATCCTGAGAGCACAAAAAGCAAACACAAAGAAGAGGAGAGAGAATTGTCAGAAAGAAAAAGAAAAATATGAGGAGAGAAAATGAGAAGGTACGAGAGAAAACCATGGTGGGGGTAAGAAAAACAGAACTGCTTGCTCTTTTATAATATGTCAGGTTCTCCCTTCCTACCTGTGCTTGTACAGCCAAGTGAAAGGCTCCACGTTTAAACGGTAGTAAAGATCCACTGTGATTTCTTGTACCTTCTGGGAACACCCAGACACGAACCTGACAGATAAATGAGGAGATAAATAAAAAACAAAGATATAAAACGTTGATATTTCTCACCCTTGAACCCTATCTTCTCTTCCTGATGTCTTCCTTCATAAAAATCAAGTTATTTCTCCTGACCAATTTCATCCTCTCCACCAAACCATGTGGCAACCCTACTCCTCCATTCCTGGCTCTTTCTACTTTTCTTTATAACACCACTTTTAACGCCCACATATTTAGGCCCTTCAGAGCTTTCCTCTTCTTCCTCCTCATCACATCCCTGCTGCAAAACAACATTTTTTTTCATTACCACCATATTCTGCTCCCTATCCTCAAATCATGTTCCTCCTCTTTCCTGTCTCTCTGGCGCTACTATTTCTTCTTCATCTTACTGTTACATCCTTGTTGCGTTTCTCCCAGTACCATACACAAAATCCCACTACCCCAGCTTTTTCCCCCATTTCTTCTTCTCCTCCCTCAGTTTCATCCCTGTTTCCCCCAGCCCTCACATCCTCCTTCAACATGGTCTCAGCTGCCTCCGTCATGACACTGATGGCGTCATCTGTTTTCTTGCGGTTGATGAAGATTACTCCCGCCAACCAGCAGGCCAGTCCTGCCGTGCCCATGTACATGAGCTCACGTTTGGCAATGGGCACACAACGTCCTGGCAAAATTTCCATCATCCCTGTATAGAGAGAATTACAAATATTCAAGAAAACTAAAGCCAAACTTAAAAATGATTCATATAGAGCACACGCTTTTAAAAAAACTTTCCAGTTCACTTCCAAGTGCACAATCTTTTTATATGCACACTTTCTGAGACACCAGCATGTGCAAGATTCACAAGATATACATATATGCATTATCTGATTGACTGATGGCTGTCACATGATGAAGGAAAAATGAACGAACTGAAATTGGTCAGAAAAAAAAAATCTACTACTCATTTGAAATTGAAACTAAGTGCTTCTGCGCTGTCTTTTTAGTGTGTATTTGGGGATTTTGGAATTCTGCTGTAATTAATGGTCCTTTCATTTTGCTCTTTTCTACAACAATTAAAATTAAGGAGTAGGTGGAGAATGTCATGAAATAAATCAATATTAGAGGGACTTTTTAATCCCAAAATGACGCACTATAATTTGTTACAGCATGACATGTTTTATAATTGACTGAGCTGTGCGTTTAACCCCTTTGTGGGGTTCGTAAACTAGTCTTGCTCAGAAGCACCAAGCGTTACAGCAAAGAAAATGATGTAATGTGTAAGAACATTTTATTTTCGCAGCAGTGCTTACATATAACGGTGTGTTTAATCCATGCAGAGGTTAAATGCATAGTTAAAGTCAGTTCCAGAGCAGCAATGCGCTACTGTGTGCATTTCTACTATGGAGCTGACTTTAACCATGGATTTAACCCATTTGAAAGGGTCAAAGGGACAGTCTATTCCAGATTATTATTTTTTTTTTTTTTAAAAGATAGATAATCCCTTTATTACCCAATCCCCAGTTTTGCATAACCAACAGTTATAATAATACACTTTTTACCTCTGTGATTACCTTGTGTCTAAGCCTCTGCAGACTGCTCCTTATCTCAGTGCTTTTGACAGACTTGCATTTTAGCCAATTAGTGCCGACTCCATGGGAGTGAGCATGTTATCTATATGGCCCACATGAACTAGAGCTGTCTAGCTTGAAAAACTGTCAAAATGCATTCAGATAAGAGGGGGCCCTCAATGGTTTAGAAATTAGCATATGAGCCTCCTAGGTTTAGCTTTTAACAAAGAATGCCAAGAGAACAAAGCAAATTTGAAAATAAAAGTAAATTGGGAAGTTGTTTAAAAAAGGAAATTTATGCTTACCTGATAAATTTATTTCTTTTACGATATGACAAGTCCACAGATTTCATCCTTACTTATGGGATATCACCTCCTGGTCAGCAGGAGAAGGCAAAGCGCACCACAGCAGAGCTGTATATATAGCTCCTCCCTTCCCTCTCACTCCAGTCATTCGACCGAAGTTAGGAAGAGAAAGGAAAAAGCCATGGTGCAGAGGTGACTGAAGTTTAACAAAAATAAAGACCTGTCTTAGAAAATGACAGGGTGATCCGTGGACTCGTCATATCGTAAAAGAAATACATTTATCAGGTAAGCATAAATTTCCTTTTCTTCTACAAGATATGACGAGTCCACGGATTTCATCCTTACTTATGGGATACAATACCAAAGCTATAGGACACGGATGAAAGGGAGGGACACGACAGGAACCTAAACGGAAGGCACCACTGCTTGAAGAACCTTTCTCCCAAAAACAGCCTTGGACGAGGCAAAAGTATCAAATTTGTAAAAGTTGGAAAAAGTGTGAAGAGACGACCGAGTTGCAGCCTTGCAAATCTGTTCAACAGAAGCATCATTTTTAAATGCCCATGAGAAAGCCACAGCCCTAGTAGAATGAGCCGTAATTCTTTCAGGAGGCTGCTGTCTAGATGATACTCTTCAGCCAAAAAGAAAGAGGTAGCCTTCTGACCCCTATTTTTTCCAGAAAAAAAACAACAAATAATGAAGATGATTGACGAAATTCTTTAGTCGTCTGCAAGTAAAACTTCAGGGCACGGACCACGTCCAAGTTATGTAACAGACACTCCTTCTTAGAAGGAGGATTAGGACACAATGAAGGAACAATAACTTCCTGAATAATATTTTTGTTGGAAACAACCTCAGGAAGAAAACCAGGTTTGGTACGTAACACTACCTTATCGGATGAAAAATAAGGTAAGGAGAATCACATTGTAGAGCCGAAAGCTCAGAAACTCTGCAAGCAGAAGAAATAGTAATCAAAAATAAAACTTTCCAAGATAACTTAATATCAATGGAATGCATAGGTTCACACGGAACCCCTTGAAGAACCTTAAGAACTAAATCCAAACTTCAAGGAGGAGCAATAGGTCTAAACACAGGCCTGATTCTAGTCAGAGCCTGACAAAAATATTAAACATCCGGAAAATCTGCCAGACGTTTGTGTAGCAAATAGATAAAGCAGAAATCTGTCCCTTTAAGGAACTTGCTGATAACCGTTTCTCCAAACCTTTTTGGAAAAAAGATAAAATCCAAGGAATCCGAATCTTACTCCATGAGTAGCCCATGGATTCGCACCAATAAAGACATTTACACCATATCTTATGGGAAATCTTTCTAGTAACAGGCTTACGTGCCTGAATCAAGGTATCAAAAACCGAATCAGAGAACCCTTGCTTAGATAAAATCAAGCGTTCAATCTCCAAGCAGTCAGCTGCAGAGAAACTAGATTTGAATGATGGAAGGGTCCCTGAATGAGAAGGTCCTGCCTCAATGGAAGCTTCCACGGTGGCAGAGAGGACATGTCCACCAGATCGGCATACCAAGTCCTGCGAAGCCACGCAGGAGCGATGAGAATCATCGAAACCCTCTCCTGTTTGATCCGAGCAATCACCCGGGAAAGGAGAGCAAACAGTGGAAACACATAAGCTAGGTTGAACGACCAAGGCATCTATCAGTTCGGCCTGAGGATCCTTGGACCTGGATCCGTATCTCGGAAGCTTGGCATTCTGACGAGATGCCATAAGATCCAGCTCCGGTCTGTCCCATCTGAGAATCAGGTTGGCAAAGACCTCCGGATGGAGTTCCCATCAGTGTTAATTTCGTCGACTAAAACTAGACTAAAATGACTATAAAACTAAAGAAATTCTGATGACTAAAATACGACTAAAACAAAAATGACATTTTAGTCAAAAGACTATGACTAAAACTAAATCAAAATGACATTTTAGTCAAAAGACTATGACTAAAACTAAATCAAAATTTGCTGACAAAAACATTTTATGCAAGTTGTTATAATCAATCCATATCCAAGTACTGCTCTTTTGTAAAATTTACGAAACTTAATTTTATTAAATTTTAAGATAAATAGACATGTTATATACCACAACAGTTAAATCTGTTATATCTGTATTGCATGTTCAAACCTTAATACCACAAATAAAAACAAGTTAATAAACCTTTACTCCAGGAGTATATAATGAGTTTGGAAGTTCTAGAGCAGTGCTAATAACTTTGCCGGAAATTTTACGAATCTGTGAATAATAAATTGATTCTTCCTATAGAAATAAGCATAACCCACAAATATGGGGTTGTTATGCTGTGCCTGGGCTATCTGCAGAAACTTTTTGTTGTGTTGAATTACTTGATACTTGTTTTAATTATTAACAGAGAACTGATAAAGTTTTTATATTGGGTAATATGTGCAATACAGCCAATACAGTTTACAGTTTTTTTTTATATATTTTAAAGTTGCACTTCTGTTTGTTTATGAAACTTGGTTTTATTTAATTTTAAGTTTAATAAAGATGTTACATATCACAACGGCTAAATCTGTGTCGGTATTGCATGTTTAAACCTTAATACCATAAATATTAACAGGTGTTATGTTTACTCCTGGAGTATATAATCAGTTTGCAAATTATAGAGAAATGCTTAAATAATGCATTACACTTTAACTAAACCCCTTAGATTTTAGTCGACTAAAATCTACTGGAGATTCAGTCGACTAAATCTAGACTAAAACTAAAACAATTCAGATGACTAAAATACGACTAAAACTAAAATGGCATTTTAGTCAAAAGACTAAAACTAAGACTAAATTGAAATTTGCCGTCAAAATTAACACTGGTTCCCATTCCCCCAGATGAAACGTCTATCTGCTCAAAAATCCGCTTCCCAGTTGTTCCTGGGATGTATATTGTTGAAAGATAACCAGAGTGAGCTTCCGCCCACCGAATTATCTTGGATACTTCTGTCATCGTTAAGGAACTCCTTGTTCCTCCCTGATGATTGATGTACGCCACAGTCGTGATGTTGTCCACCTGAAATCGGATGAATTTGGCCGAAGCCAACTGAGGCCAAGCCTGAAGCGCATGGAATATTGCTCTCAACACCAGAATATTGATGGGAAATAGAGACTCCGACCGAGTCCCCACGCCCTGAGCCTTTCAGGAAGTTCCAGACAGCACCCCATCCTATCGGGCTGGTGTCCGTTGTCACCATCACCCAAGAGGGTCTGCGGAAACATGTCCCCTGGGACAGATGATCCGGCGACAACCACCAAAAAAGAGATCCCCTTGTCTCCTGATCCAGATCTATTGGAAGAGACAAATTTGCATAATCTCCATTCCATCGTCTGAGCATGCTCAGTTGTAGAGGTCTGAGATGAAAATGAGCAAACGGAATGATGTCCATTATTGCCACCATCAATCCAATTGCCTTCATGCACTGAGCCACTGACGGCCGAGGATTGGACTGAAGGATTCGGCATGTATTCAGATCTTTAACTTTATGACTTCCGTCAAAAAGAGCTTCATGGATAGAGAGTCGATTAGAGCTCCCAGAAAAAGACTTGTGACTGAGGAGCCAACGAACTCATGTCCAAGTTTACCTTCCACCCGCGGGTCCCTAGGAAGGAAAGTATGATGTCCGTATGGGACTTTGCTAGTTGAAATGATGACGCCTAGATCAGAATGTCGACCAGATAAGGCGCCACTGTGATTCCTCGCGGTCGCAGAACCGCCAATAAAGACCTTAGCGATGATCTTTGTGGATAGGAATGAAGGTATGCATCCTTTAAATCCAATGTTGACATAAGTTGACCTTCTTGAATCAATGAAAGAATGGTACGGATAGATTCCATTCCAAAACAATTTCCTCCTCTTTAGGAAATACAAACAGGTTGGAAGAAAAAAAAAAACCCTATCCTTATTCCTGAGTAGGAACGGGACAGATGACTCCCATGGAGGGGAGGCCTCTTACACAGTGCAAGAACACCTCTCTCTTTATCTGGTCTACAGACAATCGAGAAAAAAGAACCCTTCCTCTGGGGGAAGAATTACCGAATTCCAGCTGGTATCCCTGGGACACTATCTCTAATGCCCAGAGGTCCTGAATCTCTCTTATCCAACTGAAAGAGAAGAATTAAAATAAAGGGTATAAAAATTCTTGTAGAAAATCAAACCACACTTGCTAAAACCAGGCGACAGAGGCTGGATTCAAACTGCTGGCCTTCCATCTGGCAGGCTGTTTGCTTACCCACTAAATCACCGGGGATTTCGATCCCCTATTAGCCAATATAAAACTGAGTTCAGTCCTGGATCTTATCCAGGGAAAATACTCAAATCTGCAACCCTTGAATTGCTACATACCTCAGCCACAGTGACTTAGCATGCTGAGCTATCTTTTAAGGCTCTGTGAGCTGGTTGACATTTGCCAATGTAAGAATTAGGAACGTGCAAAGTGCGGTTAATCCCCCGTAAGGGTCTCAAGGCGCTGCTCATTTTATCAACCTCAGAAGGATGAAAGGCTGAGTGAACCTCTCTGGGGATGACTAACAGTCTCATACAATGTTTCCAACCAGTATACCATCACACCTGTGACAGTAGTCAAGAACACCGATGGTTGTGTAGACCCTGGTGTGTGCTCCCTTACAAAATTCTTCAGAGGACTAACCTCTAAGGGTATTAGACTAAGGAAGGACGTGAAGCCATTCAGCTGATACGGCGTTATGAGGAAACAAGCTTGCAAGAATAGGAAATGCCTATGATTTTACCGTATGTAAAAATATAGGATGTGTCCCAACTCCTGAATGGAGTATGAAGGGAGCAGGGCACAAGCTGTGGACCATAAAACTTCGATGGAAGCTATAGGAGAATTTTGTGGCCATAGACAAACTTCCAAACAGCAATCGCCGTAGAAGGGTCTATGAAATATAGACACTACCTAAGTATCATTCCAACTGAAAATGAGATTCTCAGTAACATGGAAGAATCATGTATCAAAAACAATTCCTCTAGCCCTGCCGTAGTACGGAAATAAAGACCAAATTGGAAGACATTGTGAATAGACTCCCAAACAGCAATCGCCGTAGAAGGAGTTAAATGCAAAATCAATAAATCTTTTCACATAGAAAGCAATACTGTGCCCCTAGTGGAAAAGAAATTCTATACATGAGATTTGGGACATTCATTTATGAGAAAGTACACAGATAAAACGCTAGTGTCTCTTTAAATCTCAAATTAACCCATTATTGTGCGTTTGATTACCATCCTAAAGCCCACAAGGATGAATTAACGAATAAACAGTTACAAGTCTGTTACTAAAATTTCCACAGACAAAAACGTTACTGTGACTTTAAATTTTACAGGAATATCTTAGTGTAAATAAACATCACTATGTACACTGTAAGAAACCACAGAGAACTGCCTGTGGTTCAAAATTAATCTTCAAATTGTGACATGTAAAAAAAGAACAGTACTGTATCTTTAAAATTTAAAAGAAAATTATCTGTTATGTTGCAAAATAAAGATCACAGAGAAATTTTTTTACAGTGTGTTTATTGTGCCTTGTAGACTGATGCAAGTAGCAAACAAACAGTACCGGACCTGCTTAACCTTAATTAATGTGACAAAGGTGCTCAAGCGTCCATAAGAGTTTAGCCAACAGAGGTTACTAACACATCTGTCATGATGTTTATATATGTTTAGCACTAATCGCCACTAAGCTGAGAAAAATGCTCTGCCCCACTAGCGACTGTACTCAAAATTAATGGATAAAGAACCCATGCGTGTAAAGCTCCACCCTTCGTGGGCGTAACAGTACTCCATCTCCCACACTCTCACTGTTACCGTGATCAAAGATGGAGTAAGGAGCTCAAAACGGCGGGAAGATAACTCCGCCCATCGTGGGCGTCACCTTTCCCACTTACCCGGTAGCCATTAACATCCATGCGATCTGACACCGGGAACAAACTTAAATAAAACAAACAACGTTTTTAAGAACTATAATTATTGCTTTGCACTAGCGACTGAAATAAACATTACTATGCACTCCTAAAGACTGGGTTTGAACCCCGGGAGTTCTCAGCGCGCACACAATAGTCACAGTGTAGTCTGACCTGTCCCTTGCGTGAGAAACAATTAACTCTTTAACCTTCTGACTTCCGATCAGAAATAAAAGCTATTCAACTCCCAGAAGGTGTACTTACTCCCCAGAGTCTCTATAATATAGTGTTACCCATCACAATAAGGAGCCTATCCAGCTTAGCCCTGCAGATGGGATGGAAAAAATTACCGGGCGAAATGTAACACTGACTCCAACCAGCCCCAGAGTCTGTACAACGTATCGCAGCCCATCACAATAAGGAGCCCATCTATAGCTTAGCCCTTGATATGTGAATGCATTAAAATAGTGCCCACTTACTTCTGAGAGAATGCATCCCCAGAAAAATAAAGTTAGCACTTACCTCGAAGCTGTGCAACAGCATGGCAGTCCAAATGTAAGAGGTCAGTCCAAGTGTAAGAGGTCTCTCTCTCTCCCTCCCATAGCCCTGTGGAACAAGATAAGCCTGAGTTAAGAGAGCTTAGGCTATCTGGAATAGGGCAGCAAATAAATATAGGAGGCGCAGTGAGAATAATGTGCCAACAGTTCCTATTGCTTAAAAGCCACCAAATGCTTCTCTTTCTTTTTCCTGCAGAGATTGACCTGGTTTAGGCTACACCCTGGAGCAAAGTAGCACTCAGTGGTACTACTTTTAAAATAAAAAACTCTTGATTGAAGAATCTAAACTAACACCTCACTTTACCTCTTCCTATCACTAACACAGGCAAAGAGAATGACTAGGGTGGGAGGGAAGGGAGGAGCTATATATACAGCTCTGCTGTGGTGCTCTTTGCCTCCTCTTGCTGACCCGGAGGCGATATCCCATAAGTAAGGATGAAATCCGTGGACTCGTCATATCTTGTAAAAGAAACATAAATTATGCTTACCAGATAATTTAATTTCCTTCTGTATAAGGAAAGTCCACGGCTTCATTCCTTACTGTTGGAAAATACTGAACCTGGCCACCAGGAGGAGGCAAAGACACCCCAGCCAAAGGCTTAAATACCTCTTCCACTTCCCCTATCCCCCAGTCATTCTGCCGAAGGAACAAGGAACAGTAGGAGAAATATCAGGGTATAAAAGGTGCCAGAAGAAAACACATAATTTAGGGGGCCGCCCATCGGGAGACGTGGACTCTCCTTATACAGAAGGAAATTAAATTATCTGGTAAGCATAATTTATGTTTTCCTTCTTAATATAAGGAGAGTCCACGACTTCATTCCTTACTTTTAGGAAACTTATACCCAAGCTCTAGAGGACACTGAATGATAACGGGAGGGACAAAAATAGAGGTGGACCCTAATCTGAGGGCACCACAGCCTTCAAAACCTTCTCCCAAAGGCTGCATCAGCTGAAGCAAAAACATCAAACTTGTAGAATTTAGAAAAAGTGTGTAAGGAGGACCGCCTTACAAAACAGATCCATAGAGGCCTCATTCTTAAAGGCCCAAGAAGAAGCCACTGCTCTATTAGAATGAACCGTAATTCTCTGAGGAGGTCTATGTCCCGCTGTTTCATAAGCTAAGCGGAAAAGACTACTGAACCAAAAAGATAAGGAAGTCGAAGAGACCTTCTGACCCTTACGCTTCCCAGAACATGCCACAAACAAGGAAGAGGTTTGTCTAAAATCCTTAGTAGCTTGAAGATAAAACTTCAAGGCACGAACCACGTCCAAATTAGGATTGGGACACAAAGAAGGAACCACAATCTCTTGATTGATGTTGCGGTCAGACACAACTTTAGGACGCCAAAGCAATAGCCAGTAGAAAGAGATCTTTCCAGGACAACAACTTAATATCAATTTCATGCATAGGCTCAAACGGAGCCCATTGCAAAACTTTAAGAACCAGATTCAGTCTCCAAGGGGGAGCCGAAGATCTGAACACAGGTCTGATCCTAATCAGAGCCTTAAAAAAGACTGAACATCTGGAAGCTCAGAGAGCCTCTTGTGCAGTAAGACAGACAAGGCCGAAATCTGTCCCCTCAGGGAACTGGCCGATAGACCCTTTTCCAGACCATCCTGGAGTAACAGAATCCGGGCAACCTTAACCTTATGCCAAGGAAATCCACGCGCTTCATACCAGAATAAGTAGGTTCTCCACACCTTATGATAGATGCGACGAGTAACCGACGTACAAGCTTGGATGAGAGTATCAGTAACTCTCTCAGAAAAACCTCTCTTGGCTAGGACTAACCTTCAATCTCTGTGACGAAAGGCAAAGAATGACTGGGGGATAGGGGAAGTGGGAGAGGTATTTAAGCCATTGGCTAGGTTGTCTTTGCCTCCTCCTGGTGGCCAGGTTCAGTATTTCCCTACAGTAAGGAATGAAGCCATGGACTCTCCTTATATTAAGAAGGAAATCACATGCTCTATCTGAATCATGAAAGTTTAATTTTGACTTGACTGTCCCTTTAAAGATCAGCAAGCAAGAACGCGATCATAAAATGCTCTGAACACATAACAGCATTTTTAATCTTCTCTTCTGTCCCTTTACGTTAAAGCTGTTAAACTGATAGTGAAACTAACAAGGAATTCATGTTTGTGGTTAAATGATATTGAGATCTATTGCTGATTGGCAGATAGGAACAGGCCTCCACAGGCATGAAAAACAGAATTTATGCTTACCTGATAAATTACTTTCTCCAACGGTGTGTCCGGTCCACGGCGTCATCCTTACTTGTGGGATATTCTCTTCCCCAACAGGAAATGGCAAAGAGTCCCAGCAAAGCTGGTCACATGATCCCTCCTAGGCTCCGCCCACCCCAGTCATTCGACCGACGGACAGGAGGAAATATATATAGGAGAAACCATATGATACCGTGGTGACTGTAGTTAGAGAAAATAATTCATCAGACCTGATTAAAAAACCAGGACGGGCCGTGGACCGGACACACCGTTGGAGAAAGTAATTTATCAGGTAAGCATAAATTCTGTTTTCTCCAACATTGGTGTGTCCGGTCCACGGCGTCATCCTTACTTGTGGGAACCAATACCAAAGCTTTAGGACACGGATGAAGGGAGGGAGCAAATCAGGTCACCTAAATGGAAGGCACCACGGCTTGCAAAACCTTTCTCCCAAAAATAGCCTCCGAAGAAGCAAAAGTATCAAATTTGTAAATTTTGGCAAAAGTGTGCAGTGAAGACCAAGTCGCTGCCTTACATATCTGATCAACAGAAGCCTCGTTCTTGAAGGCCCATGTGGAAGCCACAGCCCTAGTGGAGTGAGCTGTGATTCTTTCAGGAGGCTGCCGTCCGGCAGTCTCATAAGCCAATCGGATAATGCTTTTAAGCCAAAAGGAAAGAGAGGTAGAAGTCGCTTTTTGACCTCTCCTTTTACCAGAATAAACAACAAACAAGGAAGATGCTTGTCTGAAATCTTTAGTAGCCTCTAAATAGAATTTTAGAGCACGGACTACGTCCAAATTGTGTAACAAACGTTCCTTCTTTGAAACTGGATTCGGACACAAAGAAGGTACAACTATCTCCTGGTTAATATTTTTGTTGGAAACAACTTTCGGAAGAAAACCAGGCTTAGTACGCAAAACCACCTTATCTGCATGGAACACCAGATAGGGCGGAGAACACTGCAGAGCAGATAACTCTGAAACTCTTCTAGCAGAAGAAATTGCAACCAAAAACAAAACTTTCCAAGATAATAACTTAATATCTACGGAATGTAAGGGTTCAAACGGAACCCCTTGAAGAACTGAAAGAACTAGATTTAGACTCCAGGGAGGAGTCAAAGGTCTGTAAACAGGCTTGATCCTAACCAGAGCCTGAACAAATGCTTGAACATCTGGCACAGCTGCCAGTCTTTTGTGAAGTAAAACAGATAAAGCAGAGATCTGTCCCTTTAGAGAACTTGCAGATAATCCTTTCTCCAAACCTTCTTGTAGAAAGGATAGAATCTTAGGAATTTTTATCTTGTTCCATGGGAATCCTTTAGATTCACACCAACAGATATATTTTTTCCATATTTTATGGTAAATTTTTCTAGTTACAGGCTTTCTAGCCTGAATCAGAGTATCTATTACAGAATCTGAAAACCCACGCTTTGATAAAATCAAGCGTTCAATCTCCAAGCCGTCAGTTGGAGGGAAACCAGATTCGGATGTTCGAATGGACCCTGAACAAGAAGGTCCTGTCTCAAAGGTAGCTTCCATGGTGGAGCCGATGACATATTCACCAGGTCTGCATACCAAGTCCTGCGTGGCCACGCAGGAGCTATCAAGATCACCGAGACCCTCTCCTGAATGATCCTGGCTACCAGCCTGGGGATGAGAGGAAACGGTGGGAATACATAAGCTAGGTTGAAGGTCCAAGGTGCTACTAGTGCATCTACTAGGGTCGCCTTAAGATCCCTGGATCTGGACCCGTAGCAAGGAACCTTGAAGTTCTGACGAGACGCCATCAGATCCATGTCTGGAATGCCCCATAATTGAGTTATTTGGGCAAAGATTTCCGGATGGAGTTCCCACTCCCCCGGATGGAATGTCTGACGACTCAGAAAATCCGCTTCCCAATTTTCCACTCCTGGGATGTGGATCGCAGACAAGTGGCAGGAGTGATCCTCCGCCCATTGAATTATCTTGGTCACTTCTTTCATCGCCAGGGAAGTCCTTGTTCCCCCCTGATGATTGATATATGCAACGGTCGTCATGTTGTCTGACTGAAACCTTATGAATTTGGCCTTTGCTAGATGAGGCCAAGCTCTGAGAGCATTGAATATCGCTCTCAGTTCCAGAATGTTTATCGGGAGAAGAGACTCTTCCCGAGACCATAGACCCTGAGCTTTCAGGGATTCCCAGACCGCGCCCCAGCCCACTAGGCTGGCGTCGGTCGTGACAATGACCCACTCTGGTCTGCGGAAGCTCATTCCCTGTGACAGATTGTCCAGGGTCAGCCACCAACGGAGTGAATCTCTGGTCTTTTGATCTACTTGAATCGTCGGAGACAAGTCTGTATAATCCCCATTCCACTGTCTGAGCATGCACAGTTGTAATGGTCTTAGATGAATTCGTGCAAAAGGAACTATGTCCATTGTTGCAACCATCAATCCTATTACTTCCATGCACTGCGCTATGGAAGGACGAGGAACAGAATGAAGTACTTGACAAGAGCTTAGAAGTTTTGATTTTCTGACCTCTGTCAGAAAAATCCTCATTTCTAAGGAATCTATTATTGTTCCCAAGAAGGGAACTCTTGTTGACGGGGACAGAGAACTTTTTTCTTTGTTCACCTTCCACCCGTGAGATCTGAGAAAGGCTAGGATGATGTCCGTATGAGCCTTTGCTTTTGACAGGGACGACGCTTGAATCAGGATGTCATCCAAGTAAGGTACTACTGCAATGCCCCTTGGTCTTAGAACCGCTAGAAGGGACCCTAGTACCTTTGTGAAAATCCTTGGAGCAGTGGCTAATCCAAATGGAAGTGCCACAAACTGGTAATGCTTGTCCAGAAAAGCGAACCTTAGGAACTGATGATGTTCCTTGTGGATAGGAATATGTAGGTACGCATCCTTTAAATCCACGGTAGTCATAAATTGATTTTCCTGGATAGTAGGTAGGATCGTTCGAATAGTTTCCATTTTGAACGATGGTACCCTGAGAAATTTGTTTAGGATCTTTAGATCCAAAATTGGTCTGAATGTTCCCTCTTTTTTGGGAACTATGAACAGATTGGAATAAAATCCCATTCCTTGTTCTCTTATTGGAACTGGATGTATCACTCCCATATTTAACAGGTCTTCTACACAATGTAAGAATGCCTGTCTCTTTATTTGGTTTGAAGATAATTGAGACCTGTGGAACCTTCCCCTTGGGGGTAGTTCCTTGAATTCCAGGAGATAACCTTGAGAAACTATTTCTAGCGCCCAAGGATCCTGAACATCTCTTGCCCAAGCCTGAGCAAAGAGAGAAAGTCTGCCCCCCACTAGATCTGGTCCCGGATCGGGGGCTATCCCTTCATGCTGTTTTGGTAGCAGTGGTAGGCTTCTTGGCCTGCTTACCCTTGTTCCAGCCTTGCATTGGTTTCCAGGCTGGTTTGGGTTGTGAAGTATTACCCTCTTGCTTAGAGGATACAGAATTAGAGACTGGTCTCTGCGAAAGGGACGAAAATTAGGCTTATTATTAGCCTTAAAAGACCTATCCTGTGGGAGGGCGTGGCCCTTTCCCCCAGTGATGTCTGAAATAATCTCTTTCAAATCAGGTCCAAATAATGTTTTACCTTTGAAAGGAATGTTAAGCAATTTTGTCTTGGAAGACACATTCGCTGACCAAGACTTTAGCCAAAGCACTCTGCGCGCCACGACAGCAAACCCTGAATTTTTCGCCGCTAATCTAGCTAATTGCAAAGCGGCATCTAAAACAAAAGAGTTAGCCAATTTAAGTGCTTGAACTCTATCCATAACCTCCTCATACGAAGATTCTTTACTGAGCGATTTTTCTAGTTCCTCGAACCAGAAACACGCTGCCGTAGTGACAGGAACAATGCATGAAATTGGTTGTAGAAGGTAACCTTGCTGTACAAAAATCTTTTTAAGCAAACCCTCTAATTTCTTATCCATAGGATCTTTGAAAGCACAACTATCTTCGATAGGAATAGTAGTGCGTTTGTTTAGAGTAGAAACCGCCCCCTCGACCTTGGGGACTGTCTGCCATAAGTCCTTTCTGGGGTCGACTATAGGAAATAATTTCTTAAATATAGGGGGGGGAACAAAAGGTATGCCGGGCCTTTCCCACTCTTTATTTACTATGTCCGCCACCCGCTTGGGTATAGGAAAAGCGTCGGGGGGCACCGGAACCTCTAGGAACTTGTCCATTGTCCATCTTACATAATTTCTCTGGAATGACCAAATTGTCACAATCATCCAGAGTAGATAACACCTCCTTAAGCAGTGCGCGGAGATGTTCTAATTTAAATTTAAATGTCACAACATCAGGTTCAGCTTGATGAGAAATTTTTCCTGAATCTGAAATTTCTCCATCAGACAAAACCTCCCTCATGGCCCCTTGAGATTGGTGTGAGGGTATGTCAGAACAGTTATCATCAGCGTCCTCTTGCTCTTCAGTGTTTAAAATAGAGCAATCGCGCTTTCTCTGATAAGTAGGCATTTTGGATAAAAGATTTGCTATGGAGTTATCCATTACAGACGTTAATTGTTGCATGGTAATAAGTATTGGCGCACTAGATGTACTAGGGGCCTCCTGTGTGGGCATAACTAGTGTAGACACAGTAGGGGATGATGTAGTATCATGTTTACTCCCCTCATTTGAGGAATCATCTTGGGCAATATCATTATCTGTTGCATTACTGTCCTTACTTTGTTTGGACACTATGGCACAATTATCACATAAATTTAAATGGGGAGACACATTGGCTTTCATACATATAGAACATAGCTTATCTGATGGTACAGACATGTTAAACAGGCTTAAACTTGTCAACCAAACACAAAAAACGTTTTAAAATAAAACCGTTACTGTCACTTTAAATTTCAAACTGAAAACACTTTATTACTGAATATGTGAAAAAGTATGAAGGAATTGTTCAAAATTCACCAAAATTTCACCACAGTGTCTTAAAGCATTAAAAGTATTGCACACCAAATTTCAGAGCTTTAACCATTAAATTAACGGAACCGGAGCCGTTTTTACATTTAACCCCTATACAGTCCCAGAATGAGGCTCTGTCTATAACTAGAAAGGCCCCCATCTGAAAAAGGTGTCCAACACAGTGCCTGCCGTTTTTCTAAACGTTCCCCAAGATTATAATACCAATAATTAGTTAGAATCTGCATAATATGCCTAGTAAAGCAATTGTTTTAGCCCAGAAAAATGTCTACCAGTTTTTAAGCCCTTTTTGAAGCCCTTTATTCTTTTATGTTTAACTAAGAAAATGGCTTACCGGTCCCCATGAGGGGAAATGACAGCCTTCCAGCATTACATGGTCTTGTTAGAAATATGGCTAGTCATACCTTAAGCAGAAAAGTCTGCTAACTGTTTCCCCCAACTGAAGTTACTTCATCTCAACAGTCCTGTGTGGAAACAGCAATCGATTTTAGTTACTGTCTGCTAAAATCATCTTCCTCTTACAAACAGAAATCTTCATCCTTTTCTGTTTCAGAGTAAATAGTACATACCAGCACTATTTTAAAATAACAAACACTTGATAGAAGAATAAAACTACATTTAAACACCAAAAAACTCTTAACCATCTCCGTGGAGATGTTGCCTGTGCAACGGCAAAGAGAATGACTGGGGTGGGCAGAGCCTATGAGGGATCATGTGACCAGCTTTGCTGGGACTCTTTGCCATTTCCTGTTGGGGAAGAGAATATCCCACAAGTAAGGATGACGCCGTGGACCGGACACACCAATGTTGGAGAAACATGATTGCTTTATAATGCAAAGGAACATTTTGCCTTATAAAACAGCAAAATAAATAAATAAAAAAACTTTAAAACATTTGAAATCAGCCTATTTTAGATGCAACAAAGTAAAAATGCCTTTAAGACCCTTTAATACTTCTGTTACGTTTTCCTACTGCTCACCTCCATCTATAACCTCAGCTCAGTTTCCCAAATCTATCATGTGATATATCGTCTATGATCTGAGCAAATCAATTATTCTTCTCTACCCATTAAAAGGGACATGAAACCCCCCAACAAATGTTTTCAGGATTCAGGTAGAGCAGGAAGTTTTAAACAACTTTCCAATTTACTTTTATTATAAGGTTTTCTTTGTTCTCTTGGTATCCTTGATTGAAGGAGAGTACAGACCTACTGGAAGATCGCTGAACACATCAGGTGAGCCAATAAGGCATATATGTGCAGTAACCAATCAGGAGTTAGCTCCTAGTACTGCATTGCTGCTCCGGGCCTACCTAGGTATGGTTTTAAACAAAGGATAGCAAAAGAACAAATCAAATTAGATTATAGAAGTTAATTGGAAAGTTGTTTAAAATTATATGCTCTCTCTAAATCATGAAATTTTAATCGTTTAATCACGGTTTAATTTATCTTCATTTTTTTGTCCTTTCTCTAAAACTTATTTATATTCTTACATTAGCAGATCTCACTTAACTCTACACACCAAGTATTCATTTTTTTCCCAGAATCCACCATTCTCATGGAATGTTACCAGTGGATTATCTACCATCCTACTTTAAGTTGCCACTCATTTGCTAAACCTAATATATCCTTTTCCTTAGTTGTTTTGAGCACAAAGTATTCCATCTTTTTAACTCCCCTTTAATATTTTCATTGTGCGACATCAAGAATTTAGTAAATAGTGCATCTAAACACGGATGGGCCAATCACATTTCCCTTGTTTCTCACAGTGCCTCCATTTACTGAACTGTCATGATTGTACCACTTCCCTCTTTTGTTTTACAAAACATTCCCCATTGTTACCCTAATCCAGTATCAGACCTACTCAACAGACCTGAAACCTGTACTAATGAAGGCTCCCATGCATTAGGATCGTACATATTCCCCCCCCCCCCCACTCTCAGCCACTGCACCAAACTAATCAATATCGCCCACTGTTTATTTATTGAGATGGGGCAAATCTTTCCATTTTAATTAAACTTCCTCTCTGTTCTTGAGCAAATTAATTTCATCTTTTTTTTTTTATTTTTTATTTAAAACCTTCAACTTCAAAACTCTCTGATTCTGACCGAGTTTCCAATCTTCTCCTCTCTAGTCAATATGGTCACTCCAACCCTCACCAAACAAATCTCTCTGTTCTTTCTTAACCTAACTTCTCTACTCATCTCTCATATCCTAATGTGCATTTAGCCACCAGGCCGTTTCCACCATATGCTTATCTACTGACCCTTGATCTGGTCTGTAAGGGAGTCTCCCCTGTGTCCTCAGGATGTCTTTATACCTATGATTTGTGCTTGGAAGCCACTCTGTATCCTCAATTTCACTTCTCTCTTACCCAATTCTTTCTCTGCCTTCTATCCAGATTATATCTGTGACTCTTCCTTCTATCTATACTATCACTTCTGCTGGCCCTGCCTATTATGTCATCAATGATGTGGTATCCCCCATGTCTATCTAATGTGTCAACAGTGTCACCAACGTCCACAGACTACTTTCCTCTTTCTTTGTTATTCTGTTGCCCCTTCTCTACTAAAACGTACCTACCCCAATTTTTATCTGTAAGCCTGATCCAGCCTCCCCCCATTTCCCTTTCCTCCCACAATCCTCTTATCCCTTGACACTGCCACCCCCTTTCTCGTTCTTCTGCTAAACATGCCATACCCATTCTCTTTCCTCCACTAACCCTGCCTCCCAGAATCCTTTTTTCTCTCCTGACCATGCCATCTACATTTTCTTTCCTCCATAAACCCTGCCTCCCAAAATCCTCTTTTCTCTCCTGACCATGATGCCTTGTTCATTCCCTTTTCCTCTCCTAACTGCGATGCCTCGCCCACTCCTCTCCTGACCGTGATGCCTCGCCCATTCCTTTTTCCTCTCCTGACCATGATGCCTCACCCATTCCTCTTTCCTCTCCTGATCCTGATGCCTCGCTCATTCCTCTCCTGACCGTGACGCCTCGCCCATTCCTTTTTCCTCTCCTGACCGTGATGCATTGCACATTTCTCTTTCCTCTCCTGACTGTGATGCCTCACACATTCCTCTTCTGGCCATGATGCCTTGCCCATTCCTCTTTCCTCTCCTGACCGTGATGCCTCACCCATTCCTCTTCTAACCGTGATGCTTTGCCCATTCCTCTTTTGTCTCCTGACCGTGATGCCTCGTCCATTCCTCTCCTAACCGTGATGCCTCACCCATTCCTCTCCTAACCGTGATGCTTCGCCCATTCCTCTTTCCTCTGCTGACCGTGATGCCTCGCCCATTCCTCTTTCGTCTCCTGACCGTGATGCCTCGCCCATTCCTCTCCTAACCGGATGCTTCACCAATTCCTCTCCTGACTGTGATGCCTCGCCCATTCCTCTCCTAACCCTGAGGCCTAGCCCATTCCTCTTTCCTCTCCTGACTGTGATGCCTCACCCATTCCTCTCCTAACCGTGATGCTTCGCCCATTCCTCTTTCCTCTCCTGACCGTAATGCCTCGCCCGTTCCTCTTTCCTCTCCTGACTGTGATAACTCGCCCATTCCTCTCCTAACCGTGATGCTTCACCCATTCCTCTTTCCTCTCCCGACTGTGATGCCTCACCCATTCCTCTCCTAACCGTGATGCTTCGCCCATTCCTCTTTTCTCTCCTGACCGTGATGCCTCGCCCCTTCCTCTTTCCTCTCCTGACTGTGATAACTCGCCCATTCCTCTCCTAACCGTGATGCTTCACCCATTCCTATTTCCTCTCTTGACTGTGATGCCTCGCCCATTCCTCACCTAACCGTGAGGCCTAGCCAATTTCTTTTTCCTCTCCTGACTGTGATGCCTCGCCTATTCCTCTCCTGACCATGATGCCTCGGCCATTCCTCTCCTGACCATAATGCTTCGCCCATTCCTCTTTCCCTGACACCTCCCCCACACCACTTTTCTATCCTGATCTTAATGCCTCCACTTGAAAGAGAGAGATCTTGTACTTTGGGGCAAAATAATTTACTAGTTTGGATACTATGGGCAGCCAAGAAAATTTTGTTTCAGACGAAATTTAATTCCGAATATACAGGGAAATATGTTTCCCCGTATATTCAGTGGCTGCACCATTCAGTATTCGTTTTGTTTAAAAAACTTAATGAATACTGAATTTTCGTTAAAAACATTTACATTGGTTTTCGTTACTGCATCATTACATTTTAGTTTGATGTAATACTAGCCTTTTTGCAGTTGAGGTTGATGGGCTCTATAACTGGACATTTTGAGTTATATGGACTTGGTACGGAACACAAATAATCTTTTCCGGACTTCATCCAGATCATTGTTACATCATTGAGTCCATGTGGTTGATACGATGTTATAGTCATGACTTTTCTTTTCCGTTATTGTATATTGTGAATTTGAAAAAAACATATATAAAAAAAAAAAAAATTACATAAAGAAAATATTTATTTTTTTTAAGGTAGAATTTAATTTTAAGGGTAAAAGTATTTTGTTTAAATGGAAAGTTTTTATTATAGTTCTTTTTGAGATTTTTTTTAAAAAAATGTCGAAATATTAAGGTTTATAGTTTCTATGGAGTTAAAGGAAAAAAAAGGTACTTTTATCAAATTTGCTTTGTTCCCATGATATTCTGTGTTGAAGAGATACCTAGGTAGGCATCTGGAGCACTAAATGGCAGGAAATAGTGCTGCCCTCTAGTGTTCTTGCAAATAAATAACATTTTTGAAAAATTGTTACCATATAGTGCTCCAGACATGGGCCGGCTGATAAGCATATGTCCCTGCTTTTCAAGAAAAGATACTAAGAGAACAAAGAAAATTTGATGAGAAGTAAATTAGAAAGTTTCAAACTATATCTAAATCATGACTGAAATTTTTTGAATTTCATATCCCTTTAATAAGGGTTTTTTAAAGTACTGTATTACACTTGATTGATTTATCTGGCATAAGGGGCAGGCTTCTTGATATTTATAGGTGGCCTTATCAGCTGAATTTATAAAGGGGCTGCAGCCCCGAAACGTTGCTACTGTACCAGTATGTGGTGGGATTAAGGAAGCATTCTTGTTGGATTTTTGGTGTGTGGTCTTCATATATATTTTATCTACAAGTCAAGTTTCCACTCTGTACCACTTTTTTCTCCTTTTCTTACCCAGGCTTTTTGAGCCCTATTCTCCTTCTTATCGCTACCGAACCTGACCCACCTGCTCTTATCTCCTGACCCAGTTTTTCCCTTTTTCGCTGCTCTTTTAATACTCACCCAGTAGATCCAGCGAGCTCTGGTGATTTGACACTATGACGTACGGCTCCCGAATGTTGAAATTCTCCCAACCTCGAACCTCAATCTTTATACCATAGAGATACTTAATATGCAGAAGCATAAAGCGCAGCACTCTAAAGAGGATTAGATACAGAAAACAGTACAAGACAATAAGAATGATAGATAGAAAAATAAACAAAAAAAAAGAAACAAGAATGATACTTTAAAAGGATACATAAGTCAAAAACAGAATTTATGCTTACATGATAAATTTCTTTCTCTTGTGATGTATCGAGTCCACGGATTCATCCATACTTATGGGATATTCTCCTACCCTACAGGAAGTGGCAGAGAGCACCCACAGCAGAGCTGTCCATATAGCTCCTCCCTTAGCTCCACCCCCCAGTCATTCGACCAAAGGCTAGGAAGAAAAAGGAGAAACTATAGGGTGCAGTGGTGACTGAAGTTTTTTAAATAAAAATATACTACCTGTCTTAAATAGACAGGGCGGGCCATGGACTCGATACATCACAAGAGAAAGATATTTATCAGGTAAGCATAAATTCTGTTTTCTCTTGTAAGATGTATCGAGTCCACAGATTCATCCATACTTATGGGATACCAATACCAAAGCTTTAGGACACTGATGAAGGGAGGGACAAGACAGGTACCTTAAACGGAAGGCACCACTGCTTGTAGAACCTTTCTCCCAAAAATAGCCTCCGAAGAAGCAAAAGTATCAAATTTGGAAAAAGTATGAAGCGAAGATCAAGTCGCCGCCTTACAAATCTGTTCAACAGAAGCCTCATTTTTAAAAGCCCATGTGGAAGCCACTGCTCTAGTAGAATGAGCAGTAATTCTTTCAGGAGGCTGCTGGCCAGCAGTCTCATAAGCCAAACGGATGAAGGTTTTCAGCCAAAAGGAAAGAGAGGTAGCCGTAGCCTTTTGACCTCTCCGTTTACCAGAATAAACAACAAACAATGAAGATGTTTGACAGAAATCTTTAGTTGCTTGTAAGTAGAACTTTAAAGCACGAACCACATCAAGATTGTGCAACAGACGTTCCTTCTTTGATGAAGGATTAGGACACAGAGAAGGAACAACAATCTCCTGATTGATATTCCTATTAGAAACAACCTTAGGAAGAAACCCAGGTTTGGTACGCAAAACCACCTTATCTGCATGGAAAACTAGGTAAGGTGAGTCACACTGTAAAGCAGATAACTCAGAAACTCTTTGAGCCGAAGAGATAGCTACTAAAAACAAAACTTTCCAAGATAGAAGCTTAATATCTATGGAATGCATAGGTTCAAACGGAACCCCTTGAAGAACATTAAGAACCAAATTTAGGCTCCATGGTGGAGCAACAGGTTTAAATACAGGCTTAATCCTGACCAAGGCCTGACTAAACGATTCAACGTCTGGGACATCTGCCAGACGTTTGTGTAAAAGAATAGACAAAGCAAATATTTGTCTTTTTAAGGAACTAACTGATAATCCCTTCTCCAATCCTTCTTGGAGAAAGGACAAAATTCTAGGAATCCTAATCTTACTCCATGAGTAACCCTTGGATTCACACCAACAAAGATATCTGCGCCAAATCTTATGATATATTTTCCTGGTGACAGGCTTTCTAGCCTGAATCAGGGTATCAATGACCGACTCAGAGAAACCACGCTTTGATAGAATCAGGCGTTCAATCTCCAAGCAGTCAGACGCAGAGAAGTTAGATTTGGATGCTTGAATGGACCTTGGATTAGAAGGTCCTGCCTCAATGGCAGAGTCCACGGTGGAACAGATGACATATTCACCAGGTCTGCATACCAAGTCCTGCGTGGCCACGCAGGCACTATCAGAATCACCAAAGCTCTCTCCTGCTTGATTCTGGCAACCAGACGTGGGAGGAGAGGAAACGGTGGAAATACATAAGCCAGATTGAAGGACCAGGGCACTTCTAGAGCATCTATCAGTACCGCCTGAGGATCCCGAGACATGGACCCTTAACAAGGAAGTTTGGCGTTCTGTCGGAACGCCATCAGATCCAATTCTGGTGTGCCCCATAGCCGAGTCAGCTGGGCAAATACCTCCGGATGGAGCTCCCACTCCCCCGGATGAAAAGTCTGACTACTTAGGAAATCCGCCTCCCAGTTCTCTACCCCTGGGATATGGATTGCTGAGAGATGGCAAGAGTGATCCTCCGCCCATCGGATTATTTTGGTTACCTCCATCATCGCTAGAGAACTACGTGTTCCTACTTGATGATTGATATAGGCTACAGTCGTGATGTTGTCCGACTGAAATCTGATGAATTTGGCCCGCAGCTAGCTGAGGCCATGCCTGAAGCGCATTGAATATCGCTCTCAGTTTTAGAATGTTTATCGGGAGGAGAGATTCCTCCCGAGACCATAAGCCCTGTGCTTTCAGGGATTTCCAGACTGCACCCCAGCCTAGCAGGCTGGCATCTGTCGTTACTATGAGCCACTCTGGCCTGCGGAAACACATTCCCTGAGACAGGTGGTCCTGAGACAACCACCAGAGAAGAGAATCTCTGGTCTCTTGGTCCAGATGCAGTTGAGGAGATAAATCTGCATAATCCCCATTCCACTGTTTGAGCATGCATAGTTGCAGTGGTCTGAGGTGTAGGCGGGCATAAGGAACTATGTCCATAGCCGCTACCATGATTCCGATTACCTCCATACACTGAGCCACTGTTGGCCGAGGAATGGAATGAAGAGCTTGGCAAGTGATTAAAAGTTTTGATTTTCTGACCTCCGTCAGAAATATTTTCATTTCTACCGAGTCTATCAGAGTCCCTAGGAAGGAAACTCTTGAGAGAGGAACGAGAGAACTCTTTTTTTATGTTCACCTTCCATCTGTGAGATCTCAGAAAAGCCAACACGATGTCCGTGTGAGACTTGGCTAGCTGGAAAGTCGACGCCTGAATTAAGATGTTGTCTAGATAAGGCGCCACTGCTATACCCCGCGGTCTTAGAACCGCGAAAAGGGACCCTAGCACCTTTGTGAAAATTCTGGGAGCCATGGCCAACCCGAAAGGAAGGGCCACAAACTGGTAATGCCTGTCTAGGAAGGCGAATCTGAGGAATTGATGATGATCTTTGTGAATAGGGATGTGTAGATACGCATCCTTTAAATCCACGGTAGTCATATATTGACCCTCCTGGATCAGAGGAAGAATAGTCCGAATAGTCTCCATCTTGAAAGATGGTACTCTGAGGAATTTGTTTAGAATTTTGAGATCCAAGATCGGTCTGAAATTTCCCTCTTTTTTGGGAACCACAAACAGGTTGGAGTAAAAACCTAGCCCTTGTTCCGCTCTTGGAAATGGGAGGATCACTCCCATGGTATGTAGGTCTTCTACACCTCTCTTTTTGTCTGACAATTGAGAAATGTGAAATCTCCCCCTTGGGGGGGGGGGGGGGGGAGTCTTTGAAGTCCAGAAGATATCCTTGGGACACAATTTCTAAAGCCCAGGAATCGTGAACATCTCTTGCCCAAGCCTGAGCGAAGAGAGAGAGTCTGCCCCCTACTAGATCCGGTCCCGGATCGGGGGCTACCCCTTCATGCTGTCTTAGCGGCAGCAGCAGGCTTCTTGGCCTGTTTAGCTTTGTTCCAAGCCTGGTTAGGTCTCCAGACTGACTTGGATTGGACAGAATTCCCCTCTTGCTTTGCTGCAGGGGAAGCTGAAGCGGGACCTTTGAATTTCCGAAAGGAACGAAAATTATTTTGTTTGGTCCTCATCATATTTGTTTTATCCTGAGGGAGGGCATGGCCTTTCCCTAAAGTGATGTCTGAAATAATTTCTTTCAGTGTAGGCCCGAATAGGGTCTTTCCTTTGAAAGGGATGTTCAACAACTTAGATTTTTATGACACATCAGCAGACCAGGACTTAAGCCATAACGCCCTGCGTGCTAAAATGGCAAAACCTGAATTCTTTGCCGCTAATTTAGCCATTTGGAAAGCGGCATCTGTAATTAAAGAATTAGCCAACTTAAGGGCCTTAATTCTATCCATAATATCCTCTAAATGAGTCTCCACCTGGAGAGCCTCTTCTAGAGCCTCAAACCAGAAAGCAGCTACAGTAGTTACAGGAACAATGCATGCAATAGGTTGGAGAAGAAAACCTTGATAAACAAAAATTTTCTTTAGGAGACCCTCTAATTTTTTATCCATAGGATCTTTGAAAGCACAACTTTCTTCGATAGGTATAGTTGTACGCTTAGCAAGAGTAGAAATAGCTCCCTCCACCTTAGGAACTGTTTGCCACGAGTCCTGCATGGTGTCAGATATGGGAAACATTTTCTTAAAAACAGGAGGGGGAGCGAACGGAATACCTGGTCTATCCCACTCCTTAGTAACAATAGTCACAATCCTCTTAGGGACTGGAAAAACATCAGTGTAAACAGGGACCTCTAAGTATCTGTCCATTTTACACAATTTCTCTGGGACCACTATAGGGTCACAATCGTCTAGAGTAGCTAATACCTCCTTGAGCAATAAGCGGAGGTGTTCAAGCTTAACCCCTTAATGACCGGACCATTTTTCAATTTTCTTACCCTTAATGACAATGGCTATTTTTACATTTCTGCAGTGTTTGTGTTTAGCTGTAATTTTCCTCTTACTCATTTACTGTACCCATACATATTATATACCGTTTTTCTCGCCATTAAATGGACTTTCTAAGGATACCATTATTTTCATCATATCTTATAATTTCCTATAAAAAAAAATATAAAATATGAGGAAAAAATTGAAAAAAACACACTTTTTCTAACTTTGACCCCCAAAATCTGTTACACATCTACAATCACCAAAAAACACCCATGCTAAATAGTTTCTAAATTTTGTCCTGAGTTTAGAAATACCCAATGTTTACACGTTCTTTACTTTTTTTGCAAGTTATAGGGCCATAAATACAAGTAGCACTTTGCTATTTCCAAACAACTTTTTTTCAAAATGAGCTCTAGTTACATTGGAACCCTGATATCTGTCAGGAATACCTGAATATCCCTTGACATGTATATATTTTTTTTTAGAAGACAACCCAAAGTATTGATCTAGGCCCATTTTGGTATATTTCATGCCACCATTTCACCGCCAAATGTCATCAAATAAAAAAAAAAGTTCACTTTTTCACAAATTTTGTCACAAACTTTAGGTTTCCCACTGAAATTATTTACAAACAGCTTCTGCAATTAAGGCACAAATGGTTGTAAATGCTTCTTTGGGATCCCCTTTGTTCAGAAATAGCAGACTTATATGGCTTTGTGGTTGCTTTTTGGTAAGTAGAAGGCCGCTAAATGCTGCTGCGCACCACACGTAAATTATGCCCAGCAGTTAAGGGGTTAAATTAGGTAGCTTGTAGGGAGCTTGCAGGGTTAATTTTAGCTTTAGGGTAGAGATCAGCCTCCCACCTGACACATCCCACCCCCTGATCCCTCCCAAACAGTTCTCTTCCCTCCCCCACCCCACAATTGTCCCCGCCATCTTAAGTACTGGCAGAAAGTCTGCCAGTACTAAATAAAAGGAGTTTTTATTTTTTTTAATAAAAAAAAATAAAATGTTTTAGCTGTGATGGACTCCTGCCTTAGCCCCAACCTCCATGATCCCCCCCCCCCCAGCAATCTAACCCTCTCCCCTACCTAATTGCCGCCATCTTGGGTACTGGCAGCTGTCTGCCAGTACCCAATTTGCCCCCCAAAAAAGTGTTTTTAATTATTATTTTTTATTACTAATTTATTTTTTTCTGTAGTGTAGCAGCCCCCCACAATACCCCAACCCCCTCCCCCTCCCAGATCCTCATATATATATATATTTCCCCCCCTCTTCCCACTCATTGGTGTCAGTGTGTTTAGGTGATCGCGGGCGTGCGCGCGCACCCGCGCGCGCACGCGCACCCGCACGCGCGCACCCGCACGCTCCCGGCACCCGGCGTGCACATTGCACTAACAGGAGCCGGATGCCGGGTAGCGATGGGCCGCCCACCCGCCTCCCTGTTGCGCTCCCACCCACCAACGAACCGGCCGCATCGCTACCGGTGCAGAGAGGGCCACAGAGTGGCTCTCTCTGCATCGGATGCTTTCTAAGGGTATTGCAGGATGCCTCAATATCGAGGCATCACTGCAATACCCTGAGAGCTGCTGGAAGCGATTGCGATCGCTTCCAGCACTCTCTTAGACAAGTGACGTACCAGGTACGTCCATTGTCACTAACTGCAAGTTTTTGCAGGACGTACCTGGTACGTCACTTGTCATTAAGGGGTTAAATTTAAAGGCCGTCATATCAGAATCTGTCTGAGGGAGCGTCTTTCCTGAATCAGAAATCACTCCCTCAGATAACAAATCCCTTACCCCTACTTCAGAACATTGTGAGGGTATATCGGATACGGCTACTAAAGCGTCAGACGGCTCAGCATTTGTTCTTAACCCAGAGCTGTCACGCTTTCCTTGTAAACCAGGCAGTTTAGAGAAAACCTATGTGAGGGTTTTATTCATAACTATGGCCATGTCTTGTAAAGTAAATTAATTTGACGCATTAGGGGTACTTGGCGTCACATGTGCGGTCGTTACTGGTTGTGACACTTGGGGAGAGCAAGATGCTAAACCCTCATTTCCTTCTGAGAATCATCTATTGCAATATTTTTAAGTGCTAAAATATGTTCTTTATAATTTATAGACATATTAGTGCAAGTGGGACACATTCTAAGAGGGGGTTCCACAATGGCTTCTAAACACATAGAACAAGGATTTTCCTTGGTGTCAGAAATGTTAAACAAGCTAGTAATTAAACAAACAAGCTTGGAAAACACTTTAATCAAAGAAAATAACACTTTAAACAAAAACGGTACTGTGCCTTTAAGAGAAAAAAAGCTGCACAAACTCTGCAAAACAGTGTAAAAAAGCAGTAAACAAAACGAAATTTTTACAGTAGCATCATAAAGCCTTAGTAACTTTGCACCACTATGCAAATAAACAATTAACCCCTTAATGTAAAAACCGGATTGAAAAAACTTCAAAACCAGTAAAATAACGTTCAGCACCTTGCCACAGCTCTGCTGTGGCGCCTACCTGCCCTTTAGGAACGATTTGTGGGGGAAAAAAACTCTTTACAGCCCTCAAATACAGCAGAAATCTCTGGAGAAGTAGCTGGATGCTTCTGAGGTAAAGAAACTAGGCCCCTCCCACCTCACTCGATGTTATGGGGCCTAAAAGAAACACCACAGTGTGTTTCTTAAACTAGCCATGTGGGTTAATAACCCTTAAACAAGCCACAAAGACCCCTTAAAGTCCCTCAAAAAACATTTTATTTGTAATTAAACCAAAACGTTTTTTCCTATTAGTGTCACCAGTAACTATGAGCCCTTTATGCAAGCTTGGATTCCTCTTTTACTGAATACAGCTTACCTTTCCCTCATGGGGATATTGCCAGCCTTTTCTAGAAATAACACAGTCTGTCTAGAAAAAAATAGACTGAACATACCTTAATGCAGTTTAGCCTGCAAACTGTTCCCCCAACTGAAGTTTTCCTGTACTCTTCAGCCCTTGTGAGAACAGCAATGGATCTTAGTTACAAAGTGCTAAGATCATCATCCTCCTTGCAGAAATCTTCATCCCTTTTCTGCCAGAGTAAATAGTACACACCGGTACCATTTAAAAATAACAAATTTTTGCTTGAGAAAATAAAAACTAACATTTTTGTCACCACACTCCCTTTGCCCTTCCTAGCAGTTAAGCAGGTAGAGAGAATGACTGGGGGGTGGAGCTAAGGGAGGAGCTATATAGACAGCTCTGCTGTGGGTGCTCTCTCTGCCACTTCCTGTAGGGAAGGAGAATATCCCATAAGTATGGATGAATCCGTGGACTCGATACATCTTAAAAGAGAAATAAACGTTTTATGCTTCAAATAGAGTGTGCAATAAAAAAACAATAAGGTTCAATTTATTTATATTTTCAAAATGTATCGCTTTGTTTGGTATCTTGTTGAAGTTTAGCTCCTTTCTATCAGAGCATACTGAGGTAGGCTCTGGAGTATGTGCACAACTTAAACACAATTGGCTAGATTAGGAGTGGATCACTATTTATTGCTAACGCTCTAATTCCGCTAAAAGTAAGCTTTTGGTGTGCATTGGCTACCGCGTTTATTAAAGTAAAAAGTTTTCGCACAATTGCTAACCCACGGCCATGTTAACATATTACCCAATGGACTTCAATGGAGCATGAAAAGTGGGGGAAAAAAACCTAAAATCCAAAAAGTTGTGCAAACCTGATCAGATTTTCTTAAGTGTGCTAACCTGACATGAAATTTTTATTATTCACATTCCAATGTTTTTCACTTTCAAAAATACATATTCTTAAATATATCTGATAGTGTTTTAGTAAAATATATATCTATTTACAGTAAAAACATAGTTAAACAATTAAAGGTACATGAAACCCAAAATTTTTCTTTCATGATTCAGATAGAGAATACAATTTTAAACAACTTTCTAATTTACTTCTATTATCTAATCTGTTTCATTCTCTTGGTATCATTTGTTGAAGGAGCAGCAATGCACTACTAGTTTCTAACTGAACACATGGGTGAGCCAATCACATTCAATATATATATGCAGCCACCAATCAACAGCTAGAACCTAGTTTCTCTGCTGCTCATGAACTTGCCTAGATAAACCTTTCAGCAAACGATAGCAAGAGAAGGAAGCAAATGAAATAATAGAAGTAAATTGGAAAGTTGTTTAAAAATGTATTCTCTATCTGAATCATGAAATAAAAATTTTGGGTTTCATGTCCCTTTAAGTATGAATATTGCATAAATATGATTTTCCCTGTTTTCAGCTACTTGACTGCAAAGGGCTCCAATGCACATATATGTGTGTACATCTATATTTATATATGTCTGTAAATACATATGTACACACACACACATACATACATACATACATACATACATACATACACACACACACATACATATAGATATTTGTTAAAGCCCTTTGCAGCCTTTTTGTTTCTAACACCTGAGACCTCATATCTTTGAGCTCTTCTAACTTTTAAATGCAAATTTTTTAAAATAATTTGTATTAGTGATATTATCAGTTAAGTGTACGTTTTAAAGTTTTTTTTTATATGTTTTGTGCAGCTTTTTATTTGATCGTAACGGTTAACCAGAGCTCTGAAGTTGCGCAAACCAGATGCGTGCTGAATTCAACTGCGCTCGAACAAACGCGCTTACTTTCAACACAAGCAAACACCACTGATAAACCCCTTATCGCTCACGTGCAACTGTTAGTGCGGCACTTGTAATCTAGCCCTGTATGAGTATCATTGTGACAAATATTGCAAGCACTGCTGCCATTTTGCACTCAAAAAGACACATGCACGCCCTTGAGCCTACTTCAGTATGCTTTTTTTTTTATTCCAACTTTTTACAATAAATAATACAAATGTTACAATAAACATAAAATTAAATAATGTTAGAAATTTATGTTACATCAAACATAAGTTCTTATACGATTATGCTTCATCCCCAACTGGAGTGTTAAAGGGATATGAAACCCAAAAATATTATTTTGTGATTCAGACAGAACAAACCATTTTAATAAAATTTCCAATTTACTTCTATTATCAAATTTTCTTCATTCCCATGATAGTCTGTGTTGAAGAGATACCTAGGTAGCATCTGGAGAACAGCATGGCAGGAAATAGTGCTGCCATCTAGTGCTCTTGCTAATGTATAATATTAGTACTACATGACAGGAAATAGTGCTGCTATCTAGTGCTCTTGGTAATGTATAACATTAGTACTACATGACACGAAATAGTGCTGCCCTCTAGTGCTCTTGCTAATGTATAACGTTAGTACTACATGACACGAAATAGTGCTGCCATCTAGTGCTCTTGCTAATGTATAACATTAGTACTACATGACAGGAAATAGTGCTGCCATCTAGTGCTCTTGCTAATGTATAACATTAGTACTACATGACAGGAAATAGTGCTGCCATCTAGTGCTCTTGCTAATGTATAACATTAGTACTACATGACAGGAAATAGTGCTGCCATCTAGTGCTCTTGCTACTGTATAACATTAGTACTACATGACAGGAAATAGTGCTGCCATCTAGTGCTCTTGCTAATGTATAACATTAGTACTACATGACAGGAAATAGTGCTGTCATCTAGTGCTCTTATTAATGTATAACATTAGTACTACATGACAGGAAATAGTGCTGCCCTCTAGTGCTCTTGCTAATGTATAACCATTAGTACTACATGACAGGAAATAGTGCTGCCATCTAGTGCTCTTGCTACTGTATAACATTAGTACTACATGACAGGAAATAGTGCTGCCATCTAGTGCTCTTGCTAATGTATAACATTCGTACTACATGACAGGAAATAGTGCTGCCATCTAGTGCTCTTGCTAATGTATAACATTAGTACTACATGACAGGATATAGTGCTGCCATCTAGTGCTCTTGCTAATGTATAACATTAGTACTACATAACAGGAAATAGTGCTGCCATCTAGTGTTCTTGCAATGTATAACATTAGTACTACATGACAGGAAATAGTGCTGCCCTCTAGTGCTCTTGCTAATGTATAACATTAGTACTACATGACAGGAAATAGTGCTGCCATCTAGTGCTCTTGCTAATGTATAACATTAGTACTACATGACAGGAAATAGTGCTGCCATCTAGTGATCTTGTTAATGTATAACATTAGTACTACATGACAGGAAATAGTGCTGCCATCTAGTGCTCTTGCTAATGTTTAACATAAGTACTACATGACAGGAAATAGTGCTGCCATCTAGTGCTCTTGCTAATAAATAACATTAGTACTACATGACAGGAAATAGTGCTGCCCTCTAGTGCTCTTGCTAATGTATAACATTAGTACTACATGACAGGAAATAGTGCTGTCATCTAGTGCTCTTGCTAATGTATAACATTAGTACTACATGACAGGAAATAGTGCTGCCATCTAGTGCTCTTGCTAATGTATAACATTAGTACTACATGACAGGAAATAGTGCTGCCATCTAGTGCTCTTGCTAATGTATAACATTAGTACTACATGACAGGAAATAGTGCTGCCATCTAGTGCTCTTGCTAATGTATAACATTAGTACTACATGACAGGAAATAGTGCTGCCATCTAGTGCTCTTGCTAATGTATAACATTAGTACTACATGACAGGAAATAGTGCTGCCATCTAGTGCTCTTGCTAATGTATAACATTAGTACTACATGACAGGAAATAGTGCTGCCATCTAGTGCTCTTGCTAATGTATAACATTAGTACTACATGACAGGAAATAGTGCTGCCCTCTAGTGCTCTTGCTAATGTATAACATTAGTACTACATGACAGGAAATAGTGCTGCCATCTAGTGATCTTGTTAATGTATAACATTAGCAGTACATGACAGGAAATAGTGCTGCCATCTAGTGCTCTTGCTAATGTATAACATTAGTACTACATGACAGGAAATAGTGCTGCCATCTAGTGCTCTTGCTAATGTATAACATTAGTACTACATGACAGGAAATAGTGCTGCCATCTAGTGATCTTGCTAATGTATAACATTAGTACTACATGACAGGAAAAACATAATTTATGCTTACCTGATAAATTCCTTTCTTCTGTTGTGTGATCAGTCCACGGGTCATCATTACTTCTGGGATATAACTCCTCCCCAACAGGAAATGCAAGAGGATTCACCCAGCAGAGCTGCATATAGCTCCTCCCCTCTACGTCACTCCCAGTCATTCGACCAAGAATCAACGAGAAAGGAGAAACCAAGGGTGAAGTGGTGACTGGAGTATAATTTAAAAGATATTTACCTGCCTTAAAAAACAGGGCGGGCCGTGGACTGATCACACAACAGAAGAAAGGAATTTATCAGGTAAGCATAAATTATGTTTTCTTCTGTTATGTGTGATCAGTCCACGGGTCATCATTACTTCTGGGATACCAATACCAAAGCAAAAGTACACGGATGACGGGAGGGATAGGCAGGCTCATTATACAGAAGGAACCACTGCCTGAAGAACCTTTCTCCCAAAAAACATAATTTATGCTTACCTGATAAATTCCTTTCTTCTGTTGTGTGATCAGTCCACGGGTCATCATTACTTCTGGGATATTATCTGCTCCCCTACAGGAAGTGCAAGAGGATTCACCCAGCAGAGTTGCTATATAGCTCCTCCCCTCTACGTCACCTCCAGTCATTCGACCAAAGACCAACGAGAAAGGAGAAGCCAAGGGTGTAGTGGTGACTGAATTATAATTTTAAAAAATATTTACCTGCCTTAAAAAACAGGGCGGGCCGTGGACTGATCACACAACAGAAGAAAGGAATTTATCAGGTAAGCATAAATTATGTTTTCTTCTGTTATGTGTGATCAGTCCACGGGTCATCATTACTTCTGGGATACCAATACCAAAGCAAAAGTACACGGATGACGGGAGGGATAGGCAGGCTCATTATACAGAAGGAACCACTGCCTGAAGAACCTTTCTCCCAAAAATAGCCTCCGAAGAAGCAAAAGTGTCAAATTTGTAAAATTTGGAAAAAGTATGAAGCGAAGACCAAGTTGCAGCCTTGCAAATCTGTTCAACAGAGGCCTCATTCTTAAAGGCCCAAGTGGAAGCCACAGCTCTAGTGGAATGAGCTGTAATTCTTTCAGGAGGCTGCTGTCCAGCAGTCTCATAGGCTAAACGTATTATGCTACGAAGCCAAAAAGAGAGAGAGGTAGCAGAAGCTTTTTGACCTCTCCTCTGTCCAGAATAAACGACAAACAGGGAAGAAGTTTGGCGAAAATCTTTAGTTGCCTGCAAGTAGAACTTGAGGGCACGAACTACATCCAGATTGTGTAGAAGACGTTCCTTCTTTGAAGAAGGATTTGGACACAAGGATGGAACAACAATCTCTTGATTGATATTCCTGCTAGAGACAACCTTAGGTAAGAACCCAGGTTTAGTACGCAGAACTACCTTGTCTGAGTGAAAGATCAGATAAGGAGAATCACAATGTAGGGCTGATAACTCAGAGACTCTTCGAGCCGAGGAAATAGCCATTAAAAATAGAACTTTCCAAGATAACAATTTTATATCAATGGAATGAAGGGGTTCAAACGGAACACCCTGTAAAACGTTAAGAACTAAGTTTAAACTCCATGGCGGAGCAACAGTTTTAAACACAGGCTTGATCCTAGCTAAAGCCTGACAAAAGGCCTGGATGTCTGAATTTTCTGACAGACGCCTGTGTAACAAGATGGACAGAGCTGAGATCTGTCCCTTTAATGAGCTAGCCGATAAACCCTTTTCTAAACCTTCTTGTAGAAAAGACAATATCCTAGGAATCCTAACCTTACTCCAGGAGTAATCTTTGGATTCACACCAGTATAGGTATTTACGCCATATTTTATGGTAAATCTTTCTGGTAACAGGCTTCCTAGCCTGTATCAGGGTATCAATAACCGACTCCGAAAAACCACGTTTTGATAAAATCAAGCGTTCAATTTCCAAGCAGTCAGCTTCAGAGAAGTTAGACTTTGATGTTTGAATGGACCCTGAATCAGAAGGTCCTGTCTTAGAGGTAGAGACCAGGGCGGACAGGATGACATGTCCACTAGATCTGCATACCAAGTCCTGCGCGGCCATGCAGGCGCTATTAGAATCACTGATGCTCTCTCCTGTTTGATTTTGGCAATCAATCGAGGAAGCAGCGGGAAGGGTGGAAACACATAAGCCATCCTGAAGTTCCAAGGTGCTGTCAAAGCATCTATCAGAACCGCTCCCGGATCCCTGGATCTGGATCCGTAGCGAGGAAGTTTGGCGTTCTGGCGAGACGCCATGAGATCTATCTCTGGTTTGCCCCAACGTCGAAGTATTTGGGCAAAGACCTCCGGATGAAGTTCCCACTCCCCCTGGATGAAGAGTCTGGCGACTCAAGAAATCCGCCTCCCAGTTCTCCACTCCCGGGATGTGGATTGCTGACAGGTGGCAAGAGTGAGACTCTGCCCAGCGAATTATCTTTGATACTTCTATCATTGCTAGGGAGCTTCTTGTCCCTCCCTGATGGTTGATGTAAGCTACAGTCGTGATGTTGTCCGACTGAAACCTGATGAACCCCCGAGTCTTTAACTGGGGCCAAGCTAGAAGGGCATTGAGAACTGCTCTCAATTCCAGAATGTTTATTGGCAGGAGACTTTCCTCCTGACTCCATTGTCCCTGAGCCTTCAGAGAATTCCAGACAGCGCCCCAACCTAGAAGGCTGGCGTCTGTTGTTACAATTGTCCAGTCCGGCCTGCTGAACGGCATCCCCCTGGACAGATGTGGCCGAGAAAGCCACCATAGAAGAGAGTTTCTGGTCTCTTGATCCAGATTCAGAGTGGGGGACAAATCTGAGTAATCCCCATTCCACTGACTCAGCATGCACAATTGCAGCGGTCTGAGATGTAGGCGTGCAAAGGGAACTATGTCCATTGCTGCTACCATTAAGCCGATCACCTCCATGCATTGAGCTACTGACGGGAGTTGAATGGAATGAAGGACACGGCATGCATTTAGAAGCTTTGTTAATCTGTCTTCTGTCAGATAAATCTTCATTTCTACAGAATCTATAAGAGTCCCCAAGAATGGAACTCTTGTGAGAGGCAAGAGAGAACTCTTCTTTTCGTTCACTTTCCATCCATGCGACCTTAGAAATGCCAGAACTAACTCTGTATGAGACTTGGCAGTTTGAAAGCTTGAAGCTTGTATCAGAATGTCGTCTAGGTACGGAGCTACCGAAATTCCTCGCGGTCTCAGAACCGCTAGAAGGGCACCCAGAACCTTTGTGAAGATTCTTGGAGCCGTAGCCAATCCGAATGGAAGGGCTACAAACTGGTAATGCCTGTCTAAGAAGGCAAACCTTAGATACCGGTAATGATCTTTGTGAATCGGTATGTGAAGGTAAGCATCCTTTAAATCCACTGTGGTCATGTACTGACCCTTTTGGATCATGGGTAAGATTGTCCGAATAGTTTCCATTTTGAACGATGGAACTCTTAGGAATTTGTTTAGGATCTTTAAATCCAAGATTGGCCTGAAAGTTCCCTCTTTTTTGGGAACCACAAACAGGTTTGAGTAAAACCCTTGTCCTTGTTCCGACCACGGAACCGGATGGATCACTCCCATTAATAATAGATCTTGTACACAGCGTAGAAACGCGTCTTTCTTTATTTGGTTTGTTGACAACCTTGACAGATGAAATTTCCCTCTTGGGGGAGATAATTTGAAGTCTAGAAGGTATCCCTGAGATATGATCTCTAGCGCCCAGGGATCCTGGACATCTCTTGCCCAAGCCTGGGCGAAGAGAGAGAGTCTGCCCCCCACTAGATCCGGTCCCGGATCGGGGGCCCTCGGTTCATGCTGTCTTAGGGGCAGCAGCAGGTTTTCTGGCCTGCTTGCCCTTATTCCAGGACTGGTTAGGTTTCCAGCCTTGTCTGTAACGAGCAACAGCTCCTTCCTGTTTTGGTGCAGTGGAAGTTGATGCTGCACCTGCTTTGAAATTCCGAAAGGGACGAAAATTAGACTGTCTAGCCTTAGCTTTGGCTTTGTCTTGAGGTAGAGCGTGGCCCTTACCTCCTGTAATGTCAGCGATAATTTCTTTCAAACCGGGCCCAAATAAAGTTTGCCCCTTGAAAGGTATATTAAGTAATTTGGACTTAGAAGTTACATCAGCCGACCAGGATTTTAGCCACAGCGCCCTACGTGCCTGAATGGCGAATCCTGAATTCTTAGCCGTAAGTTTGGTTAAATGTACTACGGCCTCCGAAATGAATGAATTAGCTAGTTTAAGGACTCTAAGTCTGTCCGTAATGTCGTCCAGCGTAGCGGAACTAAGGTTCTCTTCCAGAGACTCAATCCAAAATGCTGCCGCAGCCGTAATCGGCGCGATGCATGCAAGGGGTTGCAATATAAAACCTTGTTGAACAAACATTTTCTTAAGGTAACCCTCTAATTTTTTATCCATAGGATCTGAAAAAGCACAGCTATCCTCCACCGGGATAGTGGTGCGCTTAGCTAAAGTAGAAACTGCTCCCTCCACCTTAGGGACCGTTTGCCATAAGTCCCGTGTGGTGGCGTCTATTGGAAACATCTTTCTAAATATTGGAGGGGGTGAGAACGGCACACCGGGTCTATCCCACTCCTTAGTAACAATTTCAGTTAATCTCTTAGGTATAGGAAAAACGTCAGTACTCGCCGGTACCGCAAAGTATTTATCCAACCTACACATTTTCTCTGGTATTGCAACAGTGTTACAATCGTTAAGAGCCGCTAAGACCTCCCCTAGTAATACACGGAGGTTTTCTAATTTAAATTTAAAATTTGAAATATCTGAATCCAATCTGCTTGGATCAGAACCGTCACCTACAGAATGAAGCTCTCCGTCCTCATGCTCTGCAAGCTGTGACGCAGTATCAGACATGGCCCTAGAATTATCAGCGCACTCTGTTCTCACCCCAGAGTGATCACGCTTGCCTCTTAGTTCTGGTAACTTAGCCAAAACTTCAGTCATAACAGTAGCCATATCTTGTAATGTTATCTGTAATGGCTGCCCAGATGTACTAGGCGCCATAATATCACGCACCTCCCGGGCGGGAGACGCAGGTACTGACACGTGAGGCGAGTTAGACGGCATAACTCTCCCCTCGCTGTTTGGTGAAATTTGTTCAATTTGTACAGATTGGCTTTTATTTAAAGTAGCATCAATACAGTTAGTACATAAATTTCTATTGGGCTCCACCTTGGCATTGGAACAAATGACACAGGTATCTTCCTCTGAATCAGACATGTTTAACACACTAGCAATAAACATGCAACTTGGTTACAATCTTATTTAACAAAAACGTACTGTGCCTCAAAGAAGCACAAAACGATTAAATGACAGTTGAAATAATGAACTGAAAAACAGTTATAGCATCACTCTTTAAAAACAACACAACTTGTTAGCAAAGGTTTGTTCCCATTAGTAAAGAAACACTAATTAAATTTTAAACATAAAAATCACAGAGCAACGTTTTAAAACACAGTCACTACATAAGTCTCACAGCTCTGCTGAGAGAATCTACCTCCCTTCAAAGAAGTTTGAAGACCCCTGAGTTCTGTTAGAGATGAACCGGATCATGCAGAAAATACAAGAGTAACTGACTGGAAATTTTTGATGCGTAGCAAAGAGCGCCAAAAACGGCCCCTCCCCCTCACACACAGCAGTGAGAGAGAAACGAAACTGTCATAATCAAAACAAGCAAACTGCCAAGTGGAAAAAAATGCCCAAATATTTATTCACTCAGTACCTCAGAAATGCAAACGATTCTACATTCCAGCAAAAACGTTTAACATGAATTAAATACCTATTAAAAGGTTTAATGTACTTTTACAGAGTAATTCCGGTGAAATACCATCCCCAGAATACTGAAGTGTAGAGTATACATACATGTCATTATAACGGTATGGCAGGATTTTCTCATCAATTCCATTCAGAAAATAAAAACTGCTACATACCTCAATGCAGATTCAACTGCCCGCTGTCCCCTGATCTGAAGCTTTTACCTCCCTCAGATGGCCGAGAAACAGCAATATGATCTTAACTACTCCGGTTAAAATCATAAGAAAAAACTCTGGTAGATTCTTCTTCAAACTCTGCCAGAGAAGTAATAACACGCTCCGGTGCTATTGTAAAATAACAAACTTTTGATTGAAGTTATAAAAACTAAGTATAATCACCATAGTCCTCTCACACCTCCTATCTAGTCTTTGGGTGCAAGAGAATGACTGGAGGTGACGTAGAGGGGAGGAGCTATATAGCAACTCTGCTGGGTGAATCCTCTTGCACTTCCTGTAGGGGAGCAGATAATATCCCAGAAGTAATGATGACCCGTGGACTGATCACACATAACAGAAGAAATAGCCTCCGAAGAAGCAAAAGTGTCAAATTTGTAAAATTTGGAAAAAGTATGAAGCGAAGACCAAGTTGCAGCCTTGCAAATCTGTTCAACAGAGGCCTCATTCTTAAAGGCCCAAGTAGAAGCCACAGCTCTAGTAGAATGAGCTGTAATTCTTTCAGGAGGCTGCTGTCCAGCAGTCTCATAGGCTAAACGAATTATGCTACGAAGCCAGAAGGAGAGAGAGGTAGCCGAAGCCTTATGACCTCTCCTCTGACCAGAGTACACGACAAACAGGGAAGACGTTTGTCGAAAATCCTTAGTTGCCTGCAAGTAGAACTTGAGGGCACGAACTACATCCAGATTGTGTAGAAGACGTTCCTTCTTTGAAGAAGGATTCAGGCACAGGGAAGGCACCACGATCTCTTGATTGATGTTCCTGTTAGTGACTACCTTAGGTAAGAACCCAGGTTTTGTACGCAGAACTACCTTATCTGAATGAAAAATCAAATAAGGAGAATCACAATGTAAAGCTGATAACTCAGAGACTCTCCGAGCCGAAGAAATAGCCATTAAAAATAACACTTTCCAAGATAACAACTTTATATCAATGGAATGAAGGGGTTCAAACGGAACTCCTTGTAGAACGTTAAGAACAAGGTTTAAACTCCATGGCGGAGCAACAGTTTTAAACACAGGCTTGATCCTAGCTAAAGCCTGACAAAAGGCCTGGACGTCTGGATTTTCTGACAGACGCCTGTGTAACAAGATGGACAGAGCTGAGATCTGTCCCTTTAATGAGCTAGCCGATAAACCCTTTTCTAAACCTTCTTGTAGAAAGGACAATATCCTAGGAATCCTAACCTTACTCCAGGAGTAACCTTTGGATTCGCACCAGTATAGGTATTTACGCCATATCTTGTGGTAAATCCTTCTGGTAACAGGCTTCCTAGCCTGTATCAGGGTATCAATAACCGACTCAGAAAAACCACGTTTTGATAAAATCAAGCGTTCAATTTCCAAGCAGTCAGCTTCAGAGAAGTTAGATTTTGATGTTTGAATGGACCCTGTATCAGAAGGTCCTGTCTTAGAGGTAGAGACCAAGGCGGACAGGATGACATGTCCACTAGATCTGCATACCAAGTCCTGCGTGGCCATGCAGGCGCTATTAGAATCACTGATGCTCTCTCCTGTTTGATTTTGGCAATCAATCGAGGAAGCAGCGGGAAGGGTGGAAACACATAAGCCATCCCGAAGTTCCAAGGTGCTGTCAAAGCATCTATCAGAACCGCTCCCGGATCCCTGGATCTGGACCCGTAGCGAGGAAGTTTGGCATTCTGGCGAGACGCCATGAGATCTATCTCTGGTTTGCCCCAACGTCGAAGTATTTGGGCAAAGACCTCCGGATGAAGTTCCCACTCCCCCGGATGAAAAGTCTGACGACTTAAGAAATCCGCCTCCCAGTTCTCCACTCCCGGGATGTGGATTGCTGACAGGTGGCAAGAGTGAGACTCTGCCCAGCGAATTATGTTTGATACTTCCATCATTGCTAGGGAACTTCTTGTCCCTCCTTGATGGTTGATGTAAGCTACAGTCGTGATGTTGTCCGACTGAAACCTGATGAACCCCCGAGTTTTTAACTGGGGCCAAGCCAGAAGGGCATTGAGAACTGCTCTCAATTCCAGAATGTTTATTGGCAGGAGACTTTCCTCCTGATTCCATTGTCCCTGAGCCTTCAGAGAATTCCAGACAGCGCCCCAACCTAGTAGGCTGGCGTCTGTTGTTACAATTGTCCAGTCCGGCCTGCTGAATGGCATCCCCCTGGACAGATGTGGCCGAGAAAGCCACCATAGAAGAGAGTTTCTGGTCTCTTGATCCAGATTCAGAGTAGGGGACAAGTCTGAGTAATCCCCATTCCACTGACTCAGCATGCACAATTGCAGCGGTCTGAGATGTAGACGTGCAAAGGGTACTATGTCCATTGCTGCTACCATTAAGCCGATCACCTCCATGCATTGAGCTACTGACGGGAGTTGAATGGAATGAAGGACACGGCATGCATTTAGAAGCTTTGTTAATCTGTCTTCTGTCAGATAAATCTTCATTTCTACAGAATCTATAAGAGTCCCCAAGAATGGAACTCTTGTGAGAGGAAAGAGAGAACTTTTCTTTTCGTTCACTTTCCATCCATGCGACCTTAGAAATGCCAGAACTAACTCTGTATGAGACTTGGCAGTTTGAAAGCTTGAAGCTTGTATCAGAATGTCGTCTAGGTACGGAGCTACCGAAATTCCTCGCGGTCTTAGTACCGCCAGAAGGGCACCCAGAACCTTTGTGAAGATTCTTGGAGCCGTAGCCAATCCGAATGGAAGAGCTACAAACTGGTAATGCCTGTCTAAGAAGGCAAACCTTAGATACCGGTAATGATCTTTGTGAATCGGTATGTGAAGGTAAGCATCCTTTAAGTCCACTGTGGTCATGTACTGACCCTTTTGGATCATGGGTAAGATTGTCCGAATAGTTTCCATTTTGAACGATGGAACTCTTAGGAATTTGTTTAGGATCTTTAAATCCAAGATTGGCCTGAAAGTTCCCTCTTTTTTGGGAACCACAAACAGGTTTGAGTAAAACCCTTGTCCTTGTTCCGACCGCGGAACCGGATGGATCACTCCCATTAATAACAGATCTTGTACACAGCGTAGAAACGCTTCTTTCTTTATCTGGTTTGTTGACAACCTTGACAGATGAAATCTCCCTCTTGGGGAGAGAATTTGAAGTCTAGAAGGTATCCCTGAGATATGATCTCTAGCGCCCAGGGATCCTGAACATCTCTTGCCCAAGCCTGGGCGAAGAGAGAGAGTCTGCCCCCCACTAGATCCGGTCCCGGATCGGGGGCCCTCGGTTCATGCTGTCTTTGGGGCAGCAGCAGGTTTCCTGGCCTGCTTGCCCTTGTTCCAGGACTGGTTAGGTTTCCAGCCTTGTCTGTAACGAGCAACAGCTCCTTCCTGTTTTGGTGCAGTGGAAGTTGGTGCTGCTCCTGCTTTGAAATTCCGAAAGGGACGAAAATTAGACTGTCTAGCCTTAGCTTTGGCTTTGTCTTGAGGCAGGGCGTGGCCCTTACCTCCTGTAATGTCAGCGATAATTTCTTTCAAACCGGGCCCAAATAAAGTTTGCCCCTTGAAAGGTATATTAAGTAATTTGGACTTAGAAGTTACATCAGCTGACCAGGATTTTAGCCACAGCGCCCTACGTGCCTGAATGGCGAATCCTGAGTTCTTAGCCGTAAGTTTGGTTAAATGTACTACGGCCTCCGAAATGAATGAATTAGCTAGTTTAAGGACTCTAAGCCTGTCCGTAATGTCGTCCAGCGTAGCTGAACTAAGGTTCTCTTCCAGAGACTCAATCCAAAATGCTGCCGCAGCCGTAATCGGCGCGATGCATGCAAGGGGTTGCAATATAAAACCTTGTTGAACAAACATTTTCTTAAGGTAACCCTCTAATTTTTTATCCATTGGATCTGAAAAAGCACAGCTATCCTCCACCGGGATAGTGGTACGCTTAGCTAAAGTAGAAACTGCTCCCTCCACCTTAGGGACCGTTTGCCATAAGTCCCGTGTGGTGGCGTCTATTGGAAACATCTTTCTAAATATTGGAGGGGGTGAGAACGGCACACCGGGTCTATCCCACTCCTTAGTAACAATTTCAGTTAGTCTCTTAGGTATAGGAAAAACGTCAGTACTCGCCGGTACCGCAAAGTATTTATCCAACCTACACAATTTCTCTGGTATTGCAACAGTGTTACAATCATTAAGAGCCGCTAAAACCTCCCCTAGTAATACACGGAGGTTCTCCAATTTAAATTTAAAATTTGAAATATCTGAATCCAATCTGTTTGGATCAGAACCGTCACCCACAGAATGAAGCTCTCCGTCCTCATGCTCTGCAAGCTGTGACGCAGTATCAGACATGGCCCTAGTATTATCAGCGCACTCTGTTCTCACCCCAGAGTGATCACGCTTGCCTCTTAGTTCTGGTAATTTAGCCAAAACTTCAGTCATAACAGTAGCCATATCTTGTAATGTTATCTGTAATGGCCGCCCAGATGTACTAGGCGCCACAGTATCACGCACCTCCCGGGCGGGAGATGCAGGTACTGACACGTGAGGCGAGTTAGTCGGCATAACTCTCCCCTCGCTGTTTGGTGAAATTTGTTCAATTTGTACAGATTGGCTTTTATTTAAAGTAGCATCAATACAGTTAGTACATAAATTTCTATTGGGCTCCACCTTGGCATTGGAACAAATGACACAGGTATCTTCCTCTGAATCAGACATGTTTAACACACTAGCAATAAACTTGCAACTTGGTTACAATCTTATTTAACAAAAACGTACTGTGCCTCAAAGAAGCACTAAACGATTAAATGACAGTTGAAATAATGAACTGAAAAAACAGTTATAGCATCAATCCTTAAAAACAACACAACTTTTAGCAAAGGTTTGTTCCCCTTAGTAAAGTAACAATAATTAAATTTGAAACATAAAAATTACAGAGCAACGTTTTTTAATCACAGTCAATATATAAGTCTCACAGCTCTGCTGAGAGAATCTACCTCCCTCCAAAGAAGTTTGAAGACCCCTGAGTTCTGTTAGAGATGAACCGGATCATGCAGGAAATACAAGAGTAACTGACTGGAAATTTTTGATGCGTAGCAAAGAGCGCCAAAAACGGCCCCTCCCCCTCACACACAGCAGTGAGAGAGAAACGAAACTGTCACAATTTAAAACAAGCAACTGCCAAGTGGAAAAATAATGCCCAAACATTTATTCACTCAGTACCTCAGAAAATGCAAACGATTCTACATTCCAGCAAAAACGTTTAAAATAATAAATACCTATTCAAAGGTTTAATGTACTTTTAACAGAGTAATTCCAGTGAAATACCATCCCCAGAATACTGAAGTGTAGAGTATACATACATGTCATTATAACGGTATGGCAGGATTTTCTCATCAATTCCATTCAGAAAATAAAAACTGCTACATACCTCAATGCAGATTCATCTGCCCGCTGTCCCCTGATCTGAAGCTTTTACCTCCCTCAGATGGCCGAGAAACAGCAATATGATCTTAACTACTCCGGTTAAAATCATAGTAAAAACTCTGGTAGATTCTTCTTCAAACTCTGCCAGAGAGGCAATAACACGCTCCGGTGCTATTGTAAAATAACAAACTTTTGATTGAAGTTATAAAAACTAAGTATAATCACCATAGTCCTCTCACACATCCTATCTAGTCGTTGGGTGCAAGAGAATGACTGGGAGTGACGTAGAGGGGAGGAGCTATATGCAGCTCTGCTGGGTGAATCCTCTTGCATTTCCTGTTGGGGAGGAGTTATATCCCAGAAGTAATGATGACCCGTGGACTGATCACACATAACAGAAGAAATAGTGCTGCCATCTAGTGATCTTGTTAATGGATAACATTAGTACTACATGACAGGAAATAGTGCTGCCATCTAGTGATCTTGTTAATGGATAACATTAGTACTACATGACAGGAAATAGTGCTGCCATATAGTGCTCTAGAAATGGGCCGGCTCCTATGAATACACGCCCCCCTGCTTTTCAACAAAAGATACGAAGATAACAAATACAATTTGACAATAGAAGTAAATTAGAAAGTTGTTTAAAATTGCATGCTCTACCTGAATCATGAAAAACAATATTTGGGTTTCATATCCCTTTAAATACATTTGTCAATAGATACAAAATAACATTTATACCTCAGATTTATCTTTCCAATAGTTATCAACAGTAACAAAATTTATATACCATATTCATCCTTCGTGTGATAACTAAAATCACCATAATCAGACAATGCCAGTTCTTCAACACACCATATATCTTAAAGGGACATTGAACCCAAAATTTTACTTTCACGATTCAGATAGATAATACAATTTTAAACAACTCTACTTCTATTTAACACGCTTCATTCGCTGCAAGATCGAGTCAAAACCCAAAAGGATTTAGACAAAAAAGAATGCACTTATATAGCACGTCTAACACCCCTTAAAGATACGGAACATCATTCTTGAGGAAAAAACAAGTCTAGGAATTCAGCATTAAAACATAATTGTTATTGTTAGAATACTTATATAAAACCACTGGATGTGTGTATGAGTGTGTGTGTTTAAAATCACTAAGGAACTCGAAATTGCTTTATTCAGGTAGTAATGGTATATTGGTCATTAATAATAATAATAATAGTGAAGGGATACTACAGTATCTGGCGTGATGCAAAAGAGTAATTTTGTCTTTACTGCTGTTTTTTCAGGGGATTGTACCTTGGATTTAGTGAATCGTGTGCGTGTTTTATTCTTGTCTTAATGGACTGTGATCCACTGAGGATACCACAGTAATACACAATTTTACTGTATGATATTACAGCACAAATCTACAAGTTGGCTATTTTCTATGCTACAGACATAATTGTATAACAATAAATAAGGATATATCTTTACACATTCAAGTGAGCCTAATTTTAGAACTGTATCTAAGTTGCTTTTCAATATATATCTGTCATTGCTTCTGCTTAAGTAATCTGCTTATGGTGTTCAGGCAATGTGCTAAATGTAAATAAACTGGTTGTGAAGCAATCACATTGATCTGTTAATAAGTGTGCTCATTTTACTCCAATGTTAAAAATGCAATTCATAGATCTAGGTGCAATTGTATCCACTTATCTTAAATAAGGTACTTACACTGGTAGAATAGATCTAATGTTCTGTTTATATTATGCTAGCACGGAGCAATTACAATTATATCCCTGTTAAGGGTTAATATTACCACGCTAGTTTAATCATGCCAGTGTTTCTGAGATATATAAAATTCGGTTCAAAATTTGAGCATGTCTTGTATAGATCTTTGAATGTTATTGTGCTCTTATAGATTAACTTTTTGTAGTGAATTTTAACCTGAGTTCAAAATTTGTACTTAAAGGGACACTGTACCCAAAATTTTTCTTTCGTGATTCAGATTGAGCATGAAATTTTAAGCAACTTTCTAATTTACTCCTATTATCAAATTTTCTTCATTCTCTTGGTATCTTTATTTGAAATGCAAGAATGTAAGTTTAGATGCCGGCCCATTTTTGGTGAACAACCTGGGTTGTCCTTGCTAATTGGTGGATAAATTCATCCACCAATAAAAAAGTGCTGTCCAGAGTACTGAAACCAAAAAAAAGCTTAGATGCCATCTTTTTCAAATAATGATAGCAAGAGAACGAAGAAAATTGATAATAGGAGTAAATTAGAAAGTTGCTTAAAATTGCATGCTCTTTCTCAATTACAAAAGAAAAAATTTGGGTTCAGTGTCCCTTTAACTCTTTATATTGTGGTATAATCATACCGATTTACTTTTATATGCCAATAGCAACATTTAAATAAAGGATCAATATACAGCTAAGTGCCTAGCACGGGATGATGCTAATCTTTATTCAGGAGAAAATTATGTGGAGTCTTTCATACTAGCTGCGCTAATCGTGGGTTGGTGTATCTCGCTGTGCACCCACCAGCGCAGTAGTACTAAATAAATGCGTGTGCTCAATTTGCTCTGAATTACTTAAACATCACATGTTGCTGTAATATTGGATTGAGATTGGACTGATTATATCAGTATTGCGCTTTAAGAAGGGTACTGAGGTTGTATTAATATTGCACCTAAAGTGAGGTGCTGATTGATATTTCCCACTGTTCCCAATGTTTTGTTAAGTGTTCATGATATATAGTTATCCTGTGGTTATAAATTATTGTGTGTATCACAATAGTGCGTTTCACTTGGTAATTGACTGGATATGCCCCCACAAGGTTCTTAGAAAAACATAATTTATGCTTACCTGATAAATTTATTTCTCTTGTAGTGTATCCAGTCCACGGATCATCCATTACTTGTGGGATATTCTCCTTCCCAACAGGAAGTTGCAAGAGGATCACCCACAGCAGAGCTGCTATATAGCTCCTCCCCTAACTGCCATATCCAGTCATTCGACCGAAACAAGCCGAGAAAGGAGAAACCATAGGGTGCAGTGGTGACTGAAGTTTAATTAAAATTTAGACCTGCCTTAAAAGGACAGGGCGGGCCGTGGACTGGATACACTACAAGAGAAATAAATTTATCAGGTAAGCATAAATTATGTTTTCTCTTGTTAAGTGTATCCAGTCCACGGATCATCCATTACTTGTGGGATACCAATACCAAAGCTTAAGTACACGGATGATGGGAGGGACAAGGCAGGAACTTAAACGGAAGGAACCACTGCCTGTAGAACCTTTCTCCCAAAAACAGCCTCCGAAGAAGCAAAAGTATAAAATTTGTAAAATTTTGAAAAGGTATGAAGCGAAGACCAAGTCGCAGCCTTGCAAATCTGTTCAACAGAGGCCTCATTTTTAAAGGCCCAGGTAGAAGCCACAGCTCTAGTAGAATGAGCTGTAATTCTTTCAGGGGGCTGCTGTCCAGCAGTCTCATATGCTAAACGGATTATACTCCGAAGCCAAAAAGAAAGAGAGGTTGCCGAGGCCTTTTGACCTCTCCTCTGTCCAGAGTAAATAACAAACAGGTGAGATGTTTGGCGAAAATCTTTAGTAGCCTGCAAGTAAAACTTCAATGCACGGACTACGTCTAGATTATGCAAAAGACGTTCCTTCTTTGAAGAAGGATTAGGGCATAATGATGGAACAACAATCTCTTGATTGATATTCTTGTTAGAAACCACCTTAGGTAAAAACCCAGGTTTTGAACGCAGAACTACTTTATCTGAATGAAAGATCAGATAAGGAGAATCACAATGTAAGGCAGATAACTCCGAGACTCTTCGAGCCGAGGAAATAGCCATCAGAAAAAGAACTTTCCATGATAGAAGTTTGATATCAATAGAATGAAGGGGTTCAAACGGAACCCCTTGAAGAACTTTAAGAATCAAGTTTAAGCTCCATAGGGGAGCAACAGGTTTAAACACAGGCTTAATTCTAACTAAAGCCTGACAAAATGCCTGAACGTCTGGAACTTCTGCCAGACGCTTGTGTAAAAGAATAGACAGAGCAGAAATCTGTCCCTTTAAAGAACTAGCTGATAGTCCTTTGTCCAAACCCTCTTGGAGGAAGGACAATATCCTAGGAATCCTAACCCTACTCCATGAGTAATTCTTGGATTCACACCAATGAAGATATTTACGCCAAATCTTGTGGTAAATTTTCCTGGTGACAGGCTTTCATGCCTGTATTAAGGTATCAATTACTGACTCGGAGAAGCCACGCTTTGATAGGATCAAGCGTTCAATCTCCATGCAGTCAGTCTCAGAGAAAGTAGATTCGGATGATTGAAAGGACCTTGCATTAGAAGGTCTTGTCTCAGAGGCAGAGTCCATGGTGGAAAGGATGACATGTCCACTAGGTCTGCATACCAGGTCCTGCGTGGCCACGCAGGCGCTATCAATATCACCGATGCTCTCTCCTGTTTGATTTTGGCAATCAGACGAGGGAGCAGAGGAAATGGTGGAAACACATAGGCCAGGTTGAAGAACCAAGGCGCTGCTAGAGCATCTATCAGTGCCGCTTCTGGGTCTCTGGACCTGGATCCATAACAAGGAAGCTTGGCGTTCTGGCGAGACGCCATGAGATCCAGTTCTGGTTTGCCCCAACGGAGAACCAATTGAGCAAACACCTCCGGATGGAGTTCCCACTCCCCCGGATGAAAAGTTTGACGACTTAGAAAATCCGCCTCCCAGTTCTCTACCCCTGGGATATGGATCGCTGATAGGTGGCAAGAGTGAGTCTCTGCCCAGCGAATTATCTTGAAGACTTCTGACATCGCTAGGGAACTCCTGGTCCCCCCTTGATGGATGATGTAAGCCACAGTCGTGATGTTGTCCGACTGAAATCTGATGAACCTCAGTGTTGCTAACTGAGGCAAAGCTAGAAGAGCATTGAATATTGCTCTTAACTCCAGAATATTTATTGGGAGGAGTTTCTCCTCCTGAGTCCATGAACCCTGAGCCTTCAGGGAGTTCCAGACTGCACCCCAACCTAGAAGGCTGGCGTCTGTTGTTACAATGGTCCAATCTGGCCTGCGAAAGGTCATACCTTTGGACAGATGGACCCGAGATAACCACCAGAGAAGAGAATCTCTGGTTTCCTGATCCAGATTTAGTAGAGGGGACAAATCTGTGTAATCCCCATTCCACCGACTGAGCATGCATAATTGCAGCGGTCTGAGATGCAGGCGCGCATATGGCACTATGTCCATCGCCGCTACCATTAAGCCGATTACTTCCATGCACTGAGCCACCGTGGGGCGCGGAATGGAGTGAAGAACACGGCAAGCATTTAGAAGTTTTGATAACCTGGACTCCGTCAGGTAAATTTTCATTTCTATAGAATCTATCAGAGTCCCTAGGAAGGAAACCCTTGTGAGAGGAGATAGAGAACTCTTTTCTTCGTTCACTTTCCACCCATGCGACCTCAGAAATGCCAGAACTATCTCTGTATGAGACTTGGCAATTTGAAAGCTTGACGCCTGTATCAGGATGTCGTCTAGGTAAGGAGCCACCGCTATGCCTCGCGGTCTTAGAACCGCCAGAAGTGAGCCCAGAACCTTTGTAAAAATTATTGGGGCTGTAGCCAACCCGAATGGAAGAGCTACAAACTGGTAATGCCTGTCTAGAAAGGCAAACCTCAGGAACCGATGATGATTCTTGTGGATCGGAATGTGAAGGTAGGCATCCTTTAAGTCCACTGTGGTCATGTACTGACCCTCTTGGATCATGGGTAAAATGGTTCGAATAGTTTCCATCTTGAATGATGGAACTCTGAGGAATTTGTTTAGGATCTTTAGATCCAAATTTGGTCTGAAGGTTCCCTCTTTTTTGGGAACCACAAACAGATTTGAATAAAACCCCTGTCCTTGTTCCGTCCGCGGAACTGGATGGATCACTCCCATTACAAGGAGGTCTTGCACGCAGCTTAGGAATGCCTCTTTCTTTATCTGGTTTGCAGATAATCTTGAAAGGTGAAATCTCCCTTGTGGGGGAGAAGCTTTGAAGTCCAGAAGATATCCCTGAGATATGATCTCCAACGCCCAGGGATCCTGAACATCTCTTGCCCATGCCTGGGCGAAGAGAGAGAGTCTGCCCCCTACTAGATCCGTTGTCGGATAGGGGCCGCTCCTTCATGCTGTCTTGGAGGCAGCAGCAGGCTTTCTGGCCTGCTTGCCCTTGTTCCAGGACTGGGTAGGTTTCCAGGCCTGCTTAGATTGAGGAAAAGTTCCCTCTTGTTTTGAAGTAGAGGGAGCTGATCCTGCACCTGCCTTGAAATTTTGAAAGGCACGAAAATTAGACTGTTTGGCCCTTGATTTGGCCCTGTCCTGAGGAAGGGTATGACCCTTACCCTCCAGTAATGTCAGCAATAATTTATTTCAAACCAGGCCCGAATAAGGTCTGCCCCTTGAAAGGAATGTTAAGTAATTTAGACTTTGAAGTCACATCAGCTGACCAGGATTTAAGCCATAGCGCCCTACGCGCCTGGATGGTGAATCCGGAATTCTTAGCCGTTAGTTTAGTCAAATGAACAATGGCATCAGAAACAAATGAGTTAGCTAGCTTAAGTATTCTAAGCTTGTAAATAATTTCAGTCAATGGAGCTGTATGGATGGCCTCTTCCAGGGCCTCAAACCAGAACGCCGCCGCAGCAGTGACAGGCGCAATGCATGCAAGGGGCTGTAAAATAAAACCTTGTTGAATAAAAATTTTCCCTCTAATTTTTTATCCATTGGATCTGAAAAAGCACAACTGTCCTCAACCGGGATAGTGGTATGCTTTGCTAAAGTAGAAACTGCTCCCTCCACCTTAGGGACTGTCTGCCATAAGTCCCGTGTAGTGGCATCTATTGGAAACATTTTTCTAAATATAGGAGGTGGGGAAAAGGGCACACCGGGTCTATCCCACTCCTTACTAATAATTTCTGTAAGCCTTTTAGGTATTGGAAAAACATCAGTACTCACCGGCACTGCATAGTATTTATCCAGCCTACACAATTTCTCTGGCACTGCAAATGTGTCACAGTCATTCAGAGCAGCTAATACCTCCCCAAGTAACACACGGAGGTTCTCAAGCTTAAATTTAAAATTAGAAATCTCTGAATCAGGTCTCCCCGATTCAGAGACGTCACCCACAGACTGAAGCTCTCCGTCCTCAGGTTCTGCATATTGTGACGCAGTATCAGACATGGCTCTTACAGCATCTACGCGCTCTGTATCTCGTCTAACCCCAGAGCTATCGCGCTTGCCTCTCAATTCAGGCAATCTGGCTAATACCTGTGACAGGGTATTATTCATGATTGCAGCCATGTCCTGCAAAGTAATCGCTATGGGCATCCCTGATGTACTTGGCGCCATATTAGCGTGCGTCCCTCGAGCGGGAGGCGAAGGGTCCGACACGTGGGGAGAGTTAGTCGGCATAACTTCCCCCTCGACAGACCCCTCTGGTGATAATTCTTTTATAGATAAAGACTGATCTTTACTGTTTAAGGTGAAATCAATACATTTAGTACACATTCTCCTATGGGGCTCCACAATAGCTTTTAAACATAATGAACAAGTAGTTTCCTCTGTGTCAGACATGTTTGTACAGACTAGCAATGAGACTAGCAAGCTTGGAAAACACTTTAAACAAAGTTAACAAGCAATATAAAAAACGTTACTGTGCCTTTAAGAGAAACAAATTTTGGCAAAATTTGAAATAACAGTGAAAAAAGGCAGTTACACTAACAAAGTTTTTACAGTGTATGTAACAAGTTAGCAGAGCATTGTACCCACTTGCAAATGGATGATTAACTCCTTAATACAAAAAACAGATTAACAAAACGAAAAATATGTTTTTTACACAGTCATAACAACTGCCACAGCTCCTACTTTTGAAGCCTTTTGAGCCCATCAGAGATGTCCTATAGCATGCAGGGGACTGCTGAGGGAAGCTGAATGTCACAGTTTGTAATTTTAACTGCACCAACTGTAACTTTTATACTATAACAGTGGAAAGCCTCAGGAAAACTGTTTCTAGCAAAAATAAAGCCAGCCATGTGGAAAAAACTAGGCCCCAATAAGTTTTAACACCAAAGCATATATAAAAACGATTAAACATGCCAGCAAACGTTTTATATTACACTTTTATAAGAGTATGTATCTCTGTTAATAAGCCTGATACCAGTCGCTATTAAATCACTGCATTTAGGCTTAACTTACATTAATCCGGTATCAGCAGCATTTTTCTAGCAAGTTCCATCCCTAGAAATATGTTTACTGCACATACCTTATTGCAGGAAAACCTGCACGCCATTCCCTCTCTGAAGTTACCTCACTCCTCAGAATATGTGAGAACGGCAAAGGATCTGAGTTACTTCTGCTAAGATCATAGAAATCACAGGCAGATTCTTCTTCTAATGCTGCCTTTGATAAAACAGTACACTCCGGTACCATTTAAAAATAACAAACTTTTGATTGAAGTTAAGAAACTAACTATAATACACCACTCTCCTCTTACTACGTCCATCTTTGTTGAGAGTTGCAAGAGAATGATTGGATATGGCAGTTAGGGGAGGAGCTATATAGCAGCTCTGCTGTGGGTGATCCTCTTGCTACTTCCTGTTGGGAAGGAGAATATCCCACAAGTAATGGATGATCCGTGGACTGGATACACTTAACAAGAGAAATATTGCTTACAATCTCTCAGAACTCGTTTAGGAGTGAGTCAAGCATATGTTACTATTAGTATCGTTACTTAATATAATATGTATCGATTCTGTTCATTTCTACGTCAAACGCTAGTGATACACGAGTTGTAGATACAGACCTATGGTCTCACTTAATTAGTGGTTAGCATACCAAGCCGTACCAATATTGTTTTTATAAAGCGCCTCTATCTACAATAGGAATACCCCACATAAATGTAACTTTATATTTTAGCGATCGTTAGGCTACAGAAAGTGTTCGTTATATTTCAGCGTACTAAGCGCTGAATTTCTTGCAACAGTTTGGCATTCTTTTAATCTATTCGATGCAACATCTGTTATACAACTCCACAATGGTTTGGCATTATCGAGTCTCAAAGCTTAATTAAAACTTGAATGGGTATTTAAAAATACCCTCCATTTATATATAAAGTTAAATGTATGTGGGGCATTCCTATTGTAGATAGAGGCGCTTTACAAAAACAATATTGGTACGGCTTGGTATGCTAACGACTAATTAAGTGAGACCATAGGTCTGTATCTACAACTCGTGTATCACTAGCGTTTGAAGTAGAAATGAACAGAATCAATACATATTATATTAAGTAACGATACTAATAGTAACATATGCTTGACTCACTCCTAAACGAGTTCTGAGAGATTGTAAGCAATATTTTCTAAGAACCTTGTGGGGGCATATCTATCCAGTCAATTACAAAGTGAAACGCACTATTGTGATACACACAATAATTTATAACCACAGGATAACTATATATCATGAACACTTAACAAAACATTGGGAACAGTGGGAAATATCAATCAGCACCTCACTTTAGGTGCAATATTAATACAACCTCAGTACCCTTCTTAAAGCGCAATACTGATATAATCAGTCCAATCTCAATCCAATATTACAGCAACATGTGATGTTTAAGTAATTCAGAGCAAATTGAGCACACGCATTTATTTAGTACTACTGCGCTGGTGGGTGCACAGCGAGATACACCAACCCACGATTAGCGCTGCCAGTATGAAAGACTCCACATAATTTTCTCCTGAATAAAGATTAGCATCATCCCGTGCTAGGCACTTACATAGCTGTATATTGATCCTTTATTTAGATTTTGCTATTGGCATATAAAAGTAAATCGGTATGATTATACCACAATATAAAGAGTTAAGTACAAATTTTGAACTCAGGTTAAAATTCACTACAAAAAGGCAATCTATAAGAGCACAATAACATTCAAAGATCTATACAAGACATGCTCAAATTTTGAACCAAATTTTATATATCTCAGAAACACTGGCATGATTAAACTAGCGTGGTAATATTAACCCTTAACAGGGATATAATTGTAATTGCTCCGTGCTAGCATAATATAAACAGAACATTAGATCTATTCTACCAGTGTAAGTACCTTATTTAAGATAAGTGGATACAATTGCACCTAGATCTATGAATTGCATTTTTAACATTGGAGTAAAATGAGCACACTTATTAACAGATCAATGTGATTGCTCCAGAACCAGTTTATTTACATTTAGCACATCGCCTGAAAACCATAAAGCAGATTACTAAATCAGAAGCAATGACAGATAGAAATTGAAAAAACAACTTAGATTCAGTTCTAAAATTAGGCTCACTTGAATGTGTAAACATATATGCTTATTTATTGTTATACAATTATGTCTACAACATAGAAAATAGCCAACTTGTAAATTTGTGCTGTAATATCATACAGTAAAATTGTGTATTACTGTGGTATCCTCAGTGGATCACAGTCCATTAAGACAAGAATAAAACACGTACACGATTCACTAAATCCAAGGTACAATCCCCTGAAAAAACAGCAGTAAAGACAAAATTACTCTTTTGCATCACGCCAGATACTGTAGTATCCCTTCACTATTATTATTATTAATGACCAATATACCATTACTACCTGAATAAAGCAATTCCGAGTCCCTTAGTGATTTTAAACACACACACTCATACACACATCCAGTGGTTTTATATAAGTATTCTAACAATAACAATTATGTTTTAATGCAGAATTCCTAGACTTGTTTTTTCCTCAAGAATGATGTTCCGTATCTTTAAGGGGTGTTAGACGTGCTATATAAGTGCATTCTTTTTTGTCTAAATCCTTTTGGGTTTTGACTCAATCTTGCAGATTGTTGTTGTGCACAAGCACTCTGGCTCACAAGGTATGTTTATATTCAAACCAGATTAAGCAACCCCATTTATAAGTGTAGTGCTGTGGCCACTCCTTTTTTGTTGCATAAACGTTTCATTCTCTAGCTCTCCTTTGTTAAAGGAGCAGTAATGCCCTACTGAGAGCTAGCTGAAAGCCAATGACAAGAGGAATAAACGTGCAGCCAACAATCAGCAGCTTCTGAGCCTACCTAGGTATATTTTTCAACAAAGGATACAAGGAGAAGGAACAAACTCATGTCCCTTTAAAGGTTATGTTAAAAAAATAAAGTACCTTAACACTTTCTACTCTTCTCCTCCAACACACGTTACAATTATCTAACCTAGTTTACAATCCCCCTTACTGAATACCCGATCATTTCTTCAAAGCTCTATCCTTCTGGAACGTTTTAGAGTCAATAAAGGGTCAAAATATCCAATACTGAACTCCCTAGTCCAATTTAATTAATACATTTTCCTATTTAGCAAAGAATCTCTTCACTAGATGTTCCTTATATACTGTATATCTGGCTCATATTGTTCCAATTGCACAAGAGCAGGCTTGTTATATACTGTATATCTGGCTCATAGTGTTCCAATTGCACAAGAGCAGGCTTGTTATATACTGTATATCTGGCTCATAGTGTTCCAATTGCACAAGAGCAGGCTTGTTATATACTGTATATCTATCTGGCTCATAGTGTTCCAATTGCACAAGAGCAGGCTTGTTATATACTGTATATCTGGCTCATAGTGTTCCAATTGCACAAGAGCAGGCTTGTTATATACTGTATATCTGGCTCATAGTGTTCCAATTGCACAAGAGCAGGCTTGTTATATACTGTATATCTGGCTCATAGTGTTCCAATTGCACAAGAGCAGGCTTGTTATATACTGTATATCTGGCTCATAGTGTTCCAATTGCACAAGAGCAGGCTTGTTATATACTGAATATCTGGCTCATAGTGTTCCAATTGCACAAGAGCAGGCTTGTTATATACTGAATATCTGGCGCATAGTGTTCCAATTGCACAAGAGCAGGCTTGTTATATACTGTATATCTGGCTCATAGTGTTCCAATTGCACAACAGCAGGCTCGTTATATACTGTATATCTGGCTCATAGTGTTCCAATTGCACAAGAGCAGGCTTGTTATATACTGTATATCTGGCTCATAGTGTTCCAATTGCACAAGAGCAGGCTTGTTATATACTGTATATCTGGCTCATAGTGTTCCAATTGCACAAGAGCAGGCTTGTTATATACTGTATATCTGGCTCATAGTGTTCCAATTGCACAAGAGCAGGCTTGTTATATACTGTATATCTGGCTCACAGTGTTCCAATTGCACAAGAGCAGGCTTGTTATATATTGTATATCTGGCTCACAGTGTTCCAATTGCACAAGAGCAGGCTTGTTATATACTGTATATCTGGCTCACAGTGTTCCAATTGCACAAGAGCAGGCTTGTTATATACTGTATATCTGGCTCATATGGTTCAAATTGCACAAGAGCAGGCTTGTTATATACTGTATATCTGGCTCATATGGTTCCAATTGCACAAGACCAGGCTTCTCATCACAGGCACACCATTCAAATGAGTCCCGGGTGATTTTCATAAATATCTGCTGCAGGCTCAAATTAAATATCTTCTCAACCCACTCATGGGCAAACCTCTCAATCAGTGCTCCGTTACCATATGAAGCCAGATTGCCTGATTGTTACAGTCAGTGATACTGTCTGTGTCACTCTCTGTAACAATATCTGTTTGTCCTGATGGGAAGTGTGGGAGGGAAGGTTGGAGACGGGGTTCCCTACACTACGGCAAAATTATAAGACAGGGCAGAGGCAGCGCTACACGTAAATTAGATTTTGGAGGAGGGCCACTACACTACAAATTTTTTTAAAAATAATAATAAAAAAAACTTGTTACTGGCTGCCAGTAACAAATATGGTGTTTGACAGTGTGGGGGGAGGGGAGGTTGAGGAGGGGTCCCTACACTATAGAAATAAATACATAAAAAAAGAAGCCCTAAAATGCATACTGTTCACTAGTACCAAACATGGTTGTGGCCTGTGAGGGGAAGGATGAGGGAAGAGAGCAGTTTGGGATGGATCAGGGATTGAGAGGCTTCAGGTTAGAGGGTTATCTCTACACTACAGCACAAATGTACCTTATAAACTAACTAATTAGAGGGATATGAAACCCAATTTTTTTCTTTCATGATTTAGATATAGCAGTAATTTTAAGCAACTTTCTAATTTACTCCTATTAAATTTTTCTTCGTTCTCTTGGTATCTGTATTTGAAAAGCAGGAATATAAACTTAGGAGCCGGCCTATTTTTGGTTTAGCACCTGGGTAGCACATGCTGATTGGTGGCTAAAATGTAGCCAGCACTACCCAGGGTTCTGAACCAAAAATGGGCAGGCTCATTTTTCAAACAAACTGCAAATTCAGAGAAAGAGAACATTTCTCTTAGTTAAAGGACCAGTAAAGACAGTAGCTAGACAATGCAATAGCGCTTAGTCTGAACTTCAAATTAGTAGATTTTTTTTCTGACAAATTTCAGTGATGTCTATTTCCACTCCTCCTGCATCATGTGACAGCCATCAGCCAATCACAAAGGCATATATGCTTATTCGGTGAATTCTTGCACATGCTCAGTAGCAGCTGGTGACTCAAAAAGTGTAAATATAAAAAGACTGTGCACAGTCTGTTAATGGAAGTAAATTGGAAAGTTTAAAATTGCTGCTCTATCTGAATCATGAAAGTTTAATTTTGACTTGAGTGTCCCTTTAAGCTTCTCTAAGTCAAACACAATCTAGAGAGATCTGTAAAAGATAAGAGATGTGGAGGATGATAAACAGGTATAAACAGAGGTGTAAGGACCACTCACTTCATATTCTCTACATTGCGACCCCTCACGGCACAAATAGGGATGGCAAGTATAGCCAACGTCAGGATCCAACCATTGTAAAACGTCATCTTGCAGAAGTACTTGAAGGAGATGCTCCATTCGTATAGCAGAGGGAAGGCCACGAGACAGACCACGAGAAGCCACTGGGCCACAGACAGCTCCATCGCACCTAGACAAAGATAGAAAGGAAAAGAGAAATGACAGGATTACATTAAAGAAATTAAAGGATGGAGAGAAAAACAATAGGATAATAAAGAGAAGAGAGAAAGAAAGATGAAGACGAGATGGGTGGAATGAGAAGAGGGGAGGAAGAGAAAAAAACTAAATGAAGAAGAGAAAAAAAAGGAAAGGAGAGAGAGAGAGAGGAGAGAGAGAAAGAGGGAAAGAGAGAGAGAGAGAGAGAGGGAAAGAGAGAGAGAGAGAGGGAAAGAGAGAGAGAGAGAGGGAAAGAGGGAAAGAGAGAGGGAAAGAGGGAAAGAGAGAGGGAAAGAGGGAAAGAGAGAGAGAAAGAGGGAAAGAGAGAGAGAAAGAGAGAGAGAGAAAGAGGGAAAGAGAGAGAGAAAGAAAGAAAGAAAGAAAGAAAGAAAGAAAGAAAGAAAGAAAGAAAGAAAGAAAGAAAGAAAGGAAAGAGAGAAAGGAAAGAGAGAAAGGAAAGAGAGAAAGAGAGAGATGAAAGGAAAGAGAGAGTGAGTGAGTGTGAGTGTGTGAGAGAGAGAGAGAGAGAGAGAGAGAGAGAGAGAGAGAGAGAGAGAGAGAGAGAGAGAGAGAGAGAGAGAGAGAGAGAGAGAGAGAGAGAGAGAGAGAGAGAGAGAGAGAGAGAGAGAGAGAGAGAGAGAGAGAGAGAGAGAGAGAGAGAGAGAGAGAGAGAGAGAAAAGAAAGGGGAGAAAGGAGAGAGAGAGGAGAAAGGAGAGAGGAGAGAGAGAGAGGAGAGAGAGAGAGGAAAGGAGAGAGAGAGGAAAGGAAGGAGAGAGGAAAGGAAAGGAAGGAGAGAGGAAAGGAAAGGAAGGAGAGAGGAAAGGAAAGGAAGGAGAGAGGAAAGGAAAGGAAGGAGAGAGGAAAGGAAAGAGAGAGGAAAGGAAAGAGAGAGGAAAGGAGAGAGGAAAGGAAAGGAGAGAGGAAAGGAAAGGAGAGAGAGAGGAAAGGAGAAAGGAAAGGAGAGAGGAAAGGAAAGGAGAAAGAGAGGAAATGAAAGGAGAGAGGAAAGGAGAGAGAGGAAAGGAAAGAAGAAATGAAAGAAGAGAGGAAAGAAAAATGAGAAAGGAAAGGAGAGAGGAAAGGAAAGGAGAGAGGAAAGGAAAGGAGAGAGGAAAGGAAAGGAGAGAGGAAAGGAAAGGAGAGAGGAAAGGAAAGGAGAGAGGAAAGGAAAGGAGAGAGGAAAGGAAAGGAGAGAGGAAACGAAAGGAAAGGAGAGAGGAAAGGAAAGGAGAGAGGAAACGAAAGGAAAGGAGAGAGGAAAGGAAAGGAGAGAGGAACGGAGCAAGAAAAAGGCGATGATGCAGTGAGAGAAGCAAACAATATTACAAAGTAACAGCAGGGAAGAGATAAGAAAAAATATAGAAAAAAAATAAGTAGAAAAAGGAAGGAATAACAAGAACAAATAGTAGCACTGAAATAAAATTAGAGAGGACACACAGAAAAGGGAAGGGAAATAGGAAAAAGAAGAAGAGATGAAAGTTTTGAGATGATGAAAGAATGAAAAGCAGATGATAAAACATAAGGGGAGAGGGGGAAAGAAGACATTAAGATCATAGAAGGAAAAACAATATAATGAGACGGAAAATGTAATAGATGAAATGAAAGTATTGAGAGGATAAAGAAATGTAAAGGAGATAGAGCAGAGCGGCACGGAGCGCTACACACAGCGAGGACCTTTGTAAACACTAGAATATAGCGGAGGATGTTCAGAGTTCAGTGTCATGTTCCAGAGGAGGAGAGCTCTCCCTCTAAACCTCACTGAGCTGCTGTATATTCCCACTCTAACCCGTCACCTTTGTACACAAATCTCTCTCCCTCGCTCTTCCCTTTGTACACAGTTTAGCGGCACTTTCCTTGCACAATTACTTTCTGCCTCTCTTTACAAACAAAACCTTCTCTTTTTTCCATACATTTCCTCAATATACGAATTGCTGAAAAGAATGAATACAGTTACTGGGCTTCTACTAAACCTAAAAAATGCAGAACATGCAAAGAAATATTTACACACGCACGCTGGCAGTTAACGCCTGGGGTGTGACTGTGCTGCAAGATAACAATTTATTATCTCTAAACTATGGTTAGCAATATCTCCACATCTTACAAGCACATAAAAGTGGGGGGAAAAAAAGCTATGTTAGTTATATGCATAGTATATATATATATATATATATATGCTATAATAAAATGAGGTTAAACACATAGTTAAAGTGGGCTCCAGAGCAGCAATGCACTGCTGGGATCTAGCTGGTTATTGGTAAGTATGCACATATGCCTCTTTTTATTGGCTCATGAGATGTGTTCAGCTATGTCCCTGTAATGCACTGCTGTTCAGGAGCTGACATATTTAAGGGGAAATAAAACGCAAACTTTTTCTTTCACGATTCAGATAGAACATGCACTTTTAAATAACTTTTCAATTCACTTCTATGATCTAATTTACTTCATTCTCCTGGCATCCTTTGTTGAAAAGCAGAGCTAAAAAGGCTCATTACTGGGAGCTAGCTGCTAATTGGTGGCTGCACATATATCCCTCTAGTTATTGTCTCACTATATAAGTTCAGCTAGCTCCCAGTAGTGCATTGCTGCTTCGTCAACAAAAGATACCAAGAGAATGAAGAACATTTGATAATAGAAATAAATTGGAATGTTGTTTAAAATAGTCTGTTCTATCTGCATTTTGTAAAGGATTATGATCTATTCTATTGTTATATGGAAGCAGCAGTGCAAAAAATAAAAGCATCTTAGATCAGGGTTCTTCAAAATGTGTTACCCAAGACCAAGCGCCGTGATACTACATACCTTAGCGCCCCATTTTTATGCTTGAAATGTTTTTAATTAATATACAAGATAGCTGCAATTTTTGGCAAAGTGACTAAAATGTGTGTGTACTTTATTCTTGATTGTAGTCAAACTTGTAAGTGTAAATGGTAATAACACACACACACTCTCATACAACGCACACCCCCCCCAACACTCTCATACAACACACACTCATACAACACCCCCCCCCCAACACTCTCATACAACACACAAACACTCTCATACAACACACAAACACTCTCATACAACACACAAACACTCTCATACAACACACAAACACTCTCATACAACACACAAACACACTCATACAACACCCCCCAACACTCTCATACAACACACACACACTCTCATACAACACACACACACTCTCATACAACACACACACACTCTCATACAACACACACACACTCTCATACAACACACAAACACACTCATACAACACCCCCCAACACTCTCATACAACACCCCCCAACACTCTCATACAACACCCCCCAACACTCTCATACAACACACACACACTCTCATACAACACACAAACACTCTCATACAACACACAAACACTCTCATACAACACCCCCCAACACTCTCATACAACACCCCCCCCCAACACTCTCATACAACACACAAACACTCTCATACAACACACAAACACTCTCATACAACACACAAACACTCTCATACAACACACAAACACTCTCATACAACACACAAACACTCTCATACAACACACAAACACTCTCATACAACACACAAACACTCTCATACAACACACAAACACTCTCATACAACACACCCCAACACTCTCATACAACACCCCCCCCCAACACTCTCATACAACACACAAACACTCTCATACAACACACAAACACTCTCATACAACACACAAACACTCTCATACAACACACACACACTCATACAACACCCCCCCCCAACACTCTCATACAACACACAAACACTCTCATACAACACACAAACACTCTCATACAACACACCCCAACACTCTCATACAACACCCCCCCAACACTCTCATACAACACCCCCCCAACACTCTCATACAACACCCCCCCAACACTCTCATACAACACACCCCAACACTCTCATACAACACACAAACACTCTCATACAACACACAAACACTCTCATACAACACACAAACACTCTCATACAACACACAAACACTCTCATACAACACCCCCCCACAACACTCTCATACAACACCCCCCCAACACTCTCATACAACACACCCCAACACTCTCATACAACACACAAACACTCTCATACAACACACAAACACTCTCATACAACACACAAACACTCTCATACAACACACAAACACTCTCATACAACACACAAACACTCTCATACAACACCCCCCCACAACACTCTCATACAACACACACACACACTCATACAACACACCCCAACACTCTCATACAACACCCCCCCCCCAACACTCTCATACAACACACACACCCCCATAGAGCTGCAACAACTAATCGGCATAATCGATAATTATCGATTATGAAAATAGTTGTCAACGAATCTCATAATCGATTAGTTGGTCTGTGCACAGCACCAGCTGCTTCACTCCACTGAGCTCCTGCACATGGTATTGTGTTTTATGGTTATGCCTTTCCTAAAGGACAGCTACAGACGCTTGTTACTTTTCACCTTTTTGGGACACTATAAGTTTATTGTTAAGTTTACAACTACTCCGGTCTTATGTGCAACCCAGAAATAAAATAGGAGTCATAATTTGGATTGTTTATATACAATCAGGTGATTTGCTTTGCATGATATAGTGCTGAGCTTATTATTTACACCTAGCCCTAGATTAATGGCATTTGTTAAATGAATTGATGCCACTATTATCTGTTTGCACAATTTCTAGCAGATCGCTTGCTATTGTTGCTATTTGTACTCTATAGATAAATGTGTAAGGCTGTGTCATTTTACCGATATATAGTCTTTAGCCCTTTTGCCTTTTTTATTGTTCTTCCTATTTTTAATTAATTGGAATATGTACCAAATTCAACTTCTGTAAGTATATATCTGTTATTTTTAGAGTGGACTAGATAGTTCTCCCCCTAAGCTTATAGATGGTTATTTACCACTGCATATAGATATTCAAGATATTTTTATGTTAAAATGAAGTCCAGGCTTACTTTGTTGAGAGGCCCCTTGCATTGGTGGAGAACTAAAAAAGATAAATTGCACACCTTGGTGAAATTGGCAAAACCCTATTTATGCATCTCAGGCACCTCAACACCATCTGAGCGCCTCTTCTCTGCTGCAGGCAAAAAGAGAACCAGCCTTAGCCAGGAGCATGTGGTCATGTTGACATTTTTGCATTTCAATGCAAAGTTTCTGAAAGAGTGAATAACAGAATGTCATCAACAGTGATAGTCTAACTCTTTCTAGTTCTACCTCTTTTCAAACAGTTTGTGGTTTTGTTTTGCTTAAATTATAAAAATTTGTTCTGCTGCTTAAAAAATTGGACCAACAGTTGTTTTAATGTAACGTTTTAGTCGGAAGTTTATATTTATAACACTCAGTATGTGGATGTTATTTTAAATATAGGAAAAAAAGAATTTATTTTTTTATTCGATTAGTCGATTAATCTAAAAAATAATCGGCTGATTAATCGATTATGAAAATAATCGTTAGTTGCAGCCCTACACCCCCAACACTCTCATACAACACACACACCCCAACACTCTCATACAACACACACACACTCATACAACACACACACCTCAAACACTCTCATACAACACACACACACCCCAACACTCTCATACAACACACACACACCCCAACACTCTCATACAACACACACACACTCATACAACACACACACCTCAAACACTCTCATACAACACACACACCCCAACACTCTCATACAACACACACACACTCATACAACACACACACCTCAAACACTCTCATACAACACACACACACCCCAACACTCTCATACAACACACACACACTCATACAACACACACACCTCAAACACTCTCATACAACACACACACACACCCCAACACTCTCATACAACACACACACACTCATACAACACACACACCTCAAACACTCTCATACAACACACACACACTCATACAACACACACACTCATACAACACACACACACTCATACAACACACACACTAGTCGCGACCCAGTAAACATGGTGTTGAAACACAAAAACAGGTTGGGAACCGTGGTTTGAACAGCCCTGCATTAGATCATTTTGTTTTTTTACTTTCCTGTCACTACCTAAAATGTCTGAACGCAGGTCATTCACTTAGCTACTGATATAAATTTGAAACATGCAAATTAACTATTTCATACATTTTGAAATGAGCCAGCAATCATAAAAATTCTGAGGATCACATTTTAGTTTTGTACAAATTTCATATTTTAAAAATCTGATTTGACAAATATTTGTAAACTTAAAAACAATGGTTCACCTTGTGGTCAGTAGGGCACTGCGGCTCTGTAGCAGATGTCAAAGCCAAAAAAGTCAGTCCTCGGTCACTGACTGACTGTGTGATTTTGGTCAAGCTCTCTCCTGTGCTCTGTCACTGACTGTCTGTGTGATCTTGGTCAGTCTCTCTCCTGTGCTCTGTCACTGACTGTCTGTGTGATCTTGGTCAGTCTCTCTCCTGTGCTCTGTCACTGACTGTCTGTGTGATCTTGGTCAATCTCTCTCCTGTGCTTTGTCACTGTCTGTGTGATCTTTGTCCGTCTCTCTCCTGTGCTTTGTCACTGTCTGTGTGATCTTGGTCAGTCTCTCTCCTGGGCTCTGTCACTGTCTGTATGATCTTGGTCAGTCTCTCTCCTGTGCTCTGTCACTGACTGTCTGTGTGATCTTGGTCAATCTCTCTCCTGTGCTTTGTCACTGTCTGTGTGATCTTTGTCCGTCTCTCTCCTGTGCTCTGTCACTGACTGTCTGTGTGATCTTGGTCAGTCTCTCTCCTGTGCTCTGTCACTGTGTCTGTGTGACCTTGGTCAGTCACTCTTCTGTGCTCTGTCACTGTCTGTGTGACCTTGGTCAGTGTCTCTCGTGTGCTCTGTCACTGTCTGTGTGATCTTGGTCAGTCTCTCTCCTGTGCTCTGTCAGTACTGACTGACTGTGTGATCTTGGTCAGTCTCTCTCCTGTTCTCTGTCACTGACTGTCTGTGTGATCTTGGTCAGTCTCTCTCCTGTGCTCTGTCACTGACTGTCTGTGTGATCTTGGTCAGTCTCTCTCCTGTGATCTTGGTCAGTATCTCTCCTGTGCTCTGTCACTGTGTCTGTGTGACCTTGGTCAGTGTCTCTCGTGTGCTCTGTCACTGTCTGTGTGATCTTGGTCAGTCTCTCTCCTGTGCTCTGTCAGTACTGACTGACTGTGTGATCTTGGTCAGTGTCTCTCCTGTGCTCTGTCACTGACTGTCTGTGTGATCTTGGTCAGTCTCTCTCCTGTTCTCTGTCACTGACTGTCTGTGTGATCTTGGTCAGTCTCTCTTCTGTTTTCTGTCACTGACTATCTGTGTGATCTTGGTCAGTCTCTCTCCTGTTCTCTGTCACTGACTGTCTGTGTGATCTTGGTCAGTCTCTCTCCTGTTCTCTGTCACTGACTGTGTGATCTTGGTCAGTGTCTCTCCTGTGCTCTGTCACTGACTGTCTGTGTGATCTTGGTCAGTGTCTCTCCTGTGCTCTGTCACTGACTGTGTGATTCTGGTCAGTCTCTCTCCTGTGCTCTGTCACTGACTGTGTGATCTTGGTCAGTCTCTCTCCTGTGCTCTGTCACTGACTGTCTGTGTGATCTTGGTCAGTGTCTCTCCTGTGCTCTGTCACTGACTGTGTGATCTTGGTCAGTCTCTCTCCTGTGCTCTGTCACTGACTGTGTGATCTTGGTCAGTCTCTCTCCTGTGCTCTGTCAGTACTGACTGACTGTGATCTTGGTCAGTGTCTCTCCTGTGCTCTGTCACTGACTGTGTGTGATCTTGGCCAGTCTCTCTCTCCTGTGCTCTGTCACTGTCTGTCTGATCTTGGTCAGTCTCTCTCTCCTGTGCTCTGTCACTGACTGTCTGTGTGATCTTGGTCAGTGTCTCTCCTGTGCTCTGTCACTGACTGTCTGTGTGATCTTGGTCAGTCTCTCTCCTGTGCTCTGTCACTGACTGTCTGTGTGATCTTGGTCAGTTTCTCTCCTGTGCTCTGTCACTGACTGTGTGATCTTGGTCAGTGTCTCTCCTGTGCTCTGACACTGACTATGCATGTGACCTTGGTCAGTCTGTCTCCTGGGCACAAACACTAACTTACCACAGACATACATACCTGTCACAGCGCTAGCCAATGGAGAAGCAGCTTTAACAACATTTGATGACATCACACACTGTTCAGCCAAAAACCTGAGGAGACAAATCCCCAAACATTACATTAAATATAGTACTGGCTGAGCCTGTCCTGTCTATCTGCATTTAAAAGACCAATTTTAATTAATAGAAGTCTGCCAATATCCGAGTCTCTCCTAACATGTATAATGATGTCACCACATAAATAAATACTCAGTATTCTATGCTTTAATGATCTATAGACCAGACGCTACCAGACAGAAACCAGCACTATCTAAGCCTGTCCCAATAAACCAGGTACATTTCTGTATTACAGAGAAACAGGTCTGGTCTTGATACTTTCAACTTATAAGGGCCACGCTTATTAAATGTACCGCCTGTGCCAGAGCTGATAAACTAGAGTCATGTCACCTTATAGTACACTCAACCTCAGAGTTGTTTAAAGGGACATTCTAGTCCAAAACAAACTTTCATTATTCAGATAGAGAATGTAATTTTAAACAATTTTCCAATTTACTTCTATCACCAATTTTGCTTTGTTCATTTGGTATTCTTAGTTGAAGGCTAAATCTAGGAGGTTCATATGCTAATTTCTAAGCCCTTGAAGGCAGCCTCTTAGCTTAGAGCATTTTTACAGTTTTTCACCACTAGAGGGCGTTAGTTCATGTGTGTCATATAGATAACATTGAGCTCACGCACGTGAAGTTACCTAGAAGCACTGATTGGCTAAAAAGCAAAAATTTGCTTCTTTCTCACATTATTCTGAAGAGAAATCTAGATAGGTAGCGTGCAAATGTCGGTAGCACTACATGACAGGAAATAGTGCTGCCATTTAGTGATTTAGCTAATGTATAACATTGTTGCAAAACTGCCGCCATATAGTGCTCCACACACGTGCACACTCCTGAGATTACATCCCTGCTTTTCAACAAAGGAAACAACAAGAAAACAAAGGAAATTTGATAAAAGAAGTACATGGGAAAGTTGTTATAAATTGTATGCTCTATCTGAATCATGAAAGAAAGCATTCAGGTTTTATGTCCCATTAACAGTAAACCAGCTCATGTTGCTCTAGAAGTTTTATGGTATCAGGCTAGGTATACTTTACTGTAGAAAGCACAGCCCCTTGTAGGGCTGTGACAGGAAATAATGGATGCTGCACAAATTAAAGGGACACTGAACCCAATTTTTTTATTTTGTGATTCAGATAGAGCATGAAATTTTAAGCAATTTTCTAATTTACTCCTATTATAAAATGTTCTTCATTCTCTTGGTATCTTTATTTGAATTGCAAAAATGTAAGTTTAGATGCCAGCCCAATTTTGGTGAACAACCTGGGTTGTTCTTACTGATTGGAGGATAAATTAATCCACCAATAAAAAAGTGCTGTCCCCAAAAAAAAAAAAAAGCTTATATGCCTTCTTTTTCAAATAAAGATAGCAAGAGAACAAAGACAATTTGATAACAGGAGTAAATTAGAAACTTACTTAAAATTGCTGCGCTATCTGAATCACCAAAGAAAAAAATTTGGGTTCAGTGTCCTTTAAAAGATACAATAATTTTAAAATGATTAATAATACACATTGCAGTGATTTCTATTAAGTATAACCCCCCTGCTTAGTGCTTTTTTATTACAACAATGAAACAGACTGTTTAATATCCCTTTAAACTAAAAGGTAAAGTCACACTGAGACAGCAACTTCTGATTGGCTCAAAAGCAATTTCCTGTTAAGGAACTGCAATGCTTGCAGCTCCCAAGTATGATTTAACCCCTTGTCTCTCACCCTGTGGTACATGCACGTCTGGGGTTCAGGGGTACTCCAGCACTTCCCCTGTTATAATTGTTTGCTCTGGTGCAGCGACAGTAAAACATTCAATGCATTACATAAATCAGTGTTCCTCAGTTGTACCCTCAAGGAACCCCTAACAGGCCAGATTGTATTTCACTGCCCGGCAGGGTCGCTGCTGACTCACTGGGGCTGACTCATTAGTACTCAGAAAGGGAAAACACTAATTTAGAAGTGAGTCACATTGAAAGTGTATATCACTGTGAAGAAAAAAAGGGTCACAGAGACGTGCCAGATATTCAAGTTACACACTGAAATGTGCCATATAAAGTGTTCTGTATGCCAAAGGAAATGAGCCTTAAAGAGACAGTAAACACCTTGAGATTTTTATATAAAATGTTTATTTATGCATAACGAAAAACAACTTTGCAATATATTGTCATTATTTACTTTGTCCCCTTTTCATGTAATTTAGCTCTGAAAATTGAGAACGTTTCAGCACTTCAGTGTTTGCAGAATTTGTTTCCATCTATGAAGTAGCTGGGTGGGGGGGAAGTGTAATACTTTGCAATAATATAAAAATGTCTGTCATTTATAAATTTTCCTTAAAGGGACACTAAACCCAATTTTTTTCTTTCATGATTCAGATAGAGAATACAATTTTAAACAACTTTCTAATTTACTTCTATTATTTAATTTGCTTCCTTCTCTTGTTATCCTTTGCTGAAAGGTCTATCTAGGAAAGCTCAGGAGCAGCAGAGAACCTAGGTTCTAGCTGCTAATTGGTGGCTGCATATATATATATACTGATTGTCATTGGCTCACTCATGTGTTCAGTTAGAAGCCAGTAGTGCATTGCTGCTCCTTCAACAAATTATACCAAGAGAATGAAGCAAATTTGATAATAGAAGTAAATTGGAAAGTTGTTTAAAATTGTATGTTCTACCTAAATCATGAAAAAAAATGTTTTTGTTTCATGTCCCTTTAAATATAAGTTGTGATGGCAGACACAGAAATGTGGTCACATAACTTCCCTCATCTTACGTTTTGTCTAATGTAAGTGGTACAATATTAAAGGGACACTAAACCAAAATGTTTTCTTTCATGATTTTAAGCAACTTTCTAATTTACTCCTATTATCAATTTGTCTTCGTTCTCTTACTATCTTTATTTAAAAAAGCAGGAATCTAAGCCAAGGAGTTGGACTATTTTTGGTTCAGTACCCTGGATAGCACTTGCTGATTGGTGTTGACATTTAGCCACCAATAAGTGTAACCTAGGTGCTAAACCAAAAATGGCCCTGCTCCTCAGTTTAGATTCCTGCTTTTTCAAATAAAGATAGCAAGAGAACAAAGACAATTTGATAACAGGAGTAAATTAGAAAGTTGCTGCTCTATTTGAATAATGAAAGATAAAACTGTGTTGTGTCCTTTTAAAGAACTATATATGTGCGGTGTGAGCTTCCCTTTCTTTATTAGTTGTTGCTCTAATATTTCCTGCATTTGTATTCAGCACAAATGGACTTTAAAATAAATTCCTGTAAACAGAAAAAACATATCTGATACCAACTCATCCCATTCAGGGATATACACAATTTTCTAACTAAATAATATCTACATGTTGCAGTAGGGGGGGGGCATAGGGCAAAAATGTATACCTGGAAGGAGACTTACTACAAAAAGGATGAGACAGTGACTTTTCCTATGTGTTTAAACCCTTTGTGGAGTTCTATTAACCATGTTAAAAGGGACAGTAATATTAAAATTAAACTTTCATGACTCAGATAGAGCATTTTATTTTAAACAACTCTCCAATAATCTTCTATTATCTAATTTGTTTTGTTCTCTTGGTATCTTTTTTTGTAAATCGTACCTAGGTAGGCTCAGTTGCAGCAATGAACTACAGGGAGCTAGGCTGCTGATTGATGGCTGCACATATATACCATTTT
>NC_069505.1:576944408-576959408 GCF_027579735.1 Bombina bombina
TCCCACACGCCCCCATCCCACACTACACTCTCCCCATCTTTTCCTGTTCCCACACTCCCCCATCCCACACTACACTCTCCCCATCTTTTCCTGTTCACACACTCCCCCATCCCACACTACACTCACCCCATCTTTTCCTGTTCACACACTCCCCCATCCCACACTACACTCACCCCATCTTTTCCTGCTCACACACTCCCCCATCCCACACTACACTCTCCCCATCTTTTCCTGCTCACACCCCCCATCCCACACTACATTCTCCCCATCTTTTCCTGTTCCCACACTCCCCCATCTTTTCCTGTTCACACACTCCCCCCATCCCACACTACACTCACCTCATCTTTTCCTGCTCACACACTCCCCCATCCCACACTACACTCTCCCCATCTTTTCCTGTTCCCACACTCCCCCATCCCACACTGCACTCTCCCCATCTTTTCCTGCTCACACACTCCCCCCATCCCACACTACACTCACCCCATCTTTTCCTGCTCACACCCCCCATCCCACACTACACTCTCTCCCCATCTTCTGCTCACATATTTCTCCCCCATCCCACACTACACTCACCCCATCTTCTCCTGCTCACACACTCCCCCCCATCCCACACTACACTCTCTCCCCAGCTTCTCCTGCTCACACACTTCCCCCCATAGCACACTACACTCTCTCCCTCAGCTTCTCCTGCTCACACACTTCCCCCCCATTCCACACTACACTATCCCCCCATCTTTTCCTGCTCACACTCCCCCCATCCCACACTACACTCTCCCCCCAGCTTCTCCTGCTCACACACTCCCCATCCCACACTACACTCTCCCCCAGCTTCTCCTGCTCACATCCCCCATCCCACACTACACTCTCTCCCCCAGCTTCTCCTGCTCGCACACTTCCCCCCCCCATCCCACACTACACACTCTCCCGAAGTTTCTCCTGCTGACACACTCCCCCATCCCACAATACACTCTCTCCCCATCTTTTCCTGCTCACACACTCCCCCCATCCCACAATACACTCTCTCCCCATCTTCTCCTGCTCACACACTTCCCCCCCATCCCACACTACACTCTCTCCCCCAGCTTCTCCTGCTCACTCCCCCATCCCACAATACACTCTCTCCCCATCTTCTCCTGCTCACACACTTCCCCCCCATCCCACACTACACTCTCTCCCCCAGCTTCTCCTGCTCACTCCCCCCATCCCACAATATACTCTCTCCCCATATTTTCCTGCTCACACACTCCCCCATCCCACAATACACTCTCTCCCCATCTTCTCCTGCTCACACACTTCCCCCCCATCCCACACTACACTCTCTCCCCCAGCTTCTCCTGCTCACTCCCCCATCCCACAATACACTCTCTCCCCATCTTCTCCTGCTCACACACTTCCCCCCCATCCCACACTACACTCTCTCCCCCAGCTTCTCCTGCTCACTCCCCCCATCCCACAATATACTCTCTCCCCATATTTTCCTGCTCACACACTCCCCCATCCCACAATACACTCTCTCCCCATCTTCTCCTGCTCACACACTTCCCCCCATCCCACACTACACTCTCTCCCCATCTTCTCCTGCTCACACATTACCCCCATCCCACACTACACTCTCTCCCCATCTTCTCCTGCTCACACACTTCCCCCCATCCCACACTACACTCTCTCCCCATCTTCTCCTGCTCACACACACCCCCATCCCACACTACACTCTCTCCCCATCTTCTCCTGCTCACACACACCCCCATCCCACACTACACTCTCTCCCCATCTTCTCCTGCTCACACACTTCCCCCATCTTCTCCTGCTCACACATTACCCCCCATCCCACACTACACTCTCTCCCCATCTTCTCCTGCTAACACACACCCCCATCCCACACTACACTCTCTCCCCATCTTCTCCTGCTCACACATTACCCCCATCCCACACTACACTCTCTCCCCATCTTCTCCTGCTCACACACACCCCCATCCCACACTACACTCTCTCCCCATCTTCTCCTGCTCACACACTCCCCCCATCCCACACTACACTCTCTCCCTATCTTCTCCTGCTCACACACTCCCCACCCCCCAAGAAAAAAAAACATAACCAACAACCCATAATGATCACACCCTTTTTACTTCCCCTCATTTATATATTTTCACTCCCCAAATTATTCCATCAGTAAACTCCCCCCCCCAACACACTGCTCACTCCTCTATCATATACAGACTGTATGCTTTCCAGTCTTGCGTCCCCAATAAAGACCACTCACTTTTAACCCTACCAGATGTCATGGCCCGAAAAATACTGTCTTTCCTCACACTCTTGTAACTTTTGCTCCAGCTTCTATCCATCTAGCACTTATCTCTCTGCCCCAAGTCTATGCTTTTCTTCCTCACATCTTTCTTCCACATCTCCCATTCATATAACCCCCCAAAACACTTCTGAGTCTTCACCCCCATCCTATACACCACACTTCTCTCCCAAATGTCAAACTAACCCCCCAACTTTTCGCTCCCAACCATAGAACTACTAATTTTTCATCTCCAAAAGGTAACCCCAGAACCCTCTTTTCACTCTCCCCATTTATAAATCCCCCCCCCCCCGATTTCCTCCATCCCATACAAACCAACTTTTTCAAATACATGAGTTCCTCTCCACTTCTCACTCCCCCTTATAAAACTAATATCTTCCCCAAAACAAATTCTTATTCTCTCCCCCCCCCAACATTACTCAATTGTTTCAAACTCATAATATGCGTCATTTATTGCTAACTATTCCTCAATCCACTCCTTTACTCTCTCTACTTCTCTATTTCCACACCCCCAATGCAAACATTCTCCATTATTAAATTCTCTCTCTGCTCCATAAACTATTCTCCCCACATTCCCCTTCTGCATGAATTTCTTTCTCCCCCTTTTCCTTCTTCTTAAAGCTCTGTTCCCTTCTCACTTTTCTTCTGTCTCTTTCACCCCTCGTTTCCAGTTTCTCCCTCCCTCACATCTGCACTCCTCCCCCGTATGATGCTGATGTAACGGACCTGCCCTGGTAATGAACATTAAACCCAGCACTGACTGGTAGGATGGAGAAATCACAAAACACACTGTACCCCCCTCCCCACCCACACACACACACACAGACACAAACCAAAACACAAGAGGGAATATCAGATAAAACAGCTTTTGCAACAAGAGGGCATGCACTGCAGGAATGAAAAAGGGTACTCACATGGATGAAAAGAGGGTAGAGAATTTGATATTAAAGGAGATAGATTCATGAAAAATAATTAGGGGAGGAGAGGATATAGTAACGGGGGACTAGAAAGATATTAAACATTAAAAAGACACGTTATTAAAAAAAAATGAGTGACAGGCGAGATGAATAAACAAGGGGAGGAGAAAAGGGAATATTGGAAAGAAATGGGGAGGGAAGGGGTGGTGACTGTAAAGAAGGGAGGGGGTGAAAGATAACGCTGCATAGGGGAAATGCAACAACTGTTTAGACAAAGCAAAAGGGAAAAAAAAAAAAAAGGAATGCGAAAGATAAAATCAGAAAATGAGGTTCCCTGGTCCAGGAAAGAGAGGAGGGGGAGAGGAGAACACAGATGCCCACTTCAATCTGCAGATGGAGACACTCAGAGAGAGGGAAGCAAAGGGAGGAGCTATTATATAGCATCACAGACTATGAAGAACAGATTTCTCAGTTGTTTTTTTGGTTATTTGCAATGCATTCTGGTCATTGTAGTTTTAATTTCCCATTATTTCTTCTTTCAACTGTAGCTCTCTCCCTACCTAACCTCTGTAGTCTAATTCTGCAATACTGTCTGGTCCCTACTCCTGGGGCCTGATTATCTAAAGCTCTCTGGGCTTGTGAGATATCCTAAGATTTCTCACCAGTACTATGAAAACCCTGTCATAATTATTTAATGGGACATTAAACACTTTGAGAAAGTAATTATATATATATATATATATATATATATATATATATATATATATATATATATATATATATATATATATATATATATATATACATACATACATACATATATACACACACACACACACAAATATACTAGGCGATAATCCTGCCCAGAGGGCAGTCAATGTTTAAAAACTACAACCGCCCAAGCTAAAGTTACAAAAAATAAAAAAAGGAAAAATTACAAACAAAGCTATCCAAAATAAAAAATGTAAACCTAAACTAATAGCCCAATAACCCCCCCCCCAAAAAAAAGAACACCCCCAATCTAATACTAAACTACCAATAGCCCTTAAAAGGGCCTTTTGTAGGGCATTGCCCTAAGTTAAACAGTTCTTTTACCTCTAAAAAATACTAAAAAACCCCACCCACCAAACCCCCCCAAAATAAAAAAAACATTTGTATGGGCATTGCCCTTAAAAGGGCATTCAGCTCTTTTACTGACCTTAAAAGGGCAATCAGCTCTTTTTCAAGCCCAAAAAACCCTAATCTAACAACAAAAAAACCCCCAAAAATTAAAATAAAAAAGCCTAAACCTAAGCTCCAAATAGGTGCTCACTGTTCCTGAAGTCTGGCAGAGAAGGTCTTCTTCCAGACGGATCCATCATCTTCTATCTTCATCCGGAGTGAATGCGACGCAGAGGTGCAAAGCTGTATTCCCGATGACTGGATCCTCAGCGGCGGGCCTCGGCGGCATGGAGGCTCCAATTTATCCGATAGGGCAATGGGTTGTTTAGTTTTCTCCAACATTGGTGTGTCTGGTCCACGGCGTCATCCTTACTTGTGGGATATTCTCTTCCCCAACAGGAAATGGCAAAGAGTCCCAGCAAAGCTGGTCAAATGATCCCTCCTAGGCTCCGCCCACCCCAGTCATTCTCTTTGCCGTTGCACAGGCAACATCTCCACGGAGATGGTTAAGAGTTTTTTGGTGTTTAAATGTAGTTTTTATTCTTCTATCAAGTGTTTGTTATTTTAAAATAGTGCTGGTATGTACTATTTACTCTGAAACAGAAAAAGGATGAAGATTTCTGTTTGTAAGAGGAAGATGATTTTAGCAGACAGTAACTAAAATCGATTGCTGTTTCCACACAGGACTGTTGAGATGAAGTAACTTCAGTTGGGGGAAACAGTTAGCAGACTTTTCTGCTTAAGGTATGACTAGCCATATTTCTAACAAGATCATGTAATGCTGGAAGGCTGTCATTTCCCCTCATGGGGACCGGTAAGCCATTTTCTTAGTTAAACATAAAAGAATAAAGGGCTTCAAAAAGGGCTTAAAAACTGGTAGACATTTTTCTGGGCTAAAACGATTGCTTTACTAGGCATATTATGCAGATTCTAACTAATAATTGGTATTATAATCTTGGGGAACGTTTAGAAAAACGGCAGGCACTGTGTTGGACACCTTTTTCAGATGGGGGCCTTTCTAGTTATAGACAGAGCCTCATTTTCGCGCCATTGATGCGCAGTTGTTTTTGGAGAGCAAGGCATGCAGATGCATGTGTGAGGAGCTAAGAATCACTGAAAAAGCTTATAGAAGGCGTCATTTGGTATCGTATTCCCCTCTGGGCTTGGTTGGGTCTCAGCAAAGCATATAGCTGGGACTGTATAGGGGTTAAATGTAAAAACGGCTCCGGTTCCGTTATTTTAAGGGTTAAAGCTCTGAAATTTGGTGTGCAATACTTTTAATGCTTTAAGACACTGTGGTGAAATTTTGGTAATTTTTGAACAATTCCTTCATACTTTTTCACATATTCAGTAATAAAGTGTTTTCAGTTTGAAATTTAAAGAGACAGTAACGGTTTTATTTTAAAACGTTTTTTGTGTTTGGTTGACAAGTTTAAGCCTGTTTAACATGTCTGTACCATCAGATAAGCTATGTTCTATATGTATGAAAGCCAATGTGTCTCCCCATTTAAATTTATGTGATAATTGTGCCATAGTGTCCAAACAAAGTAAGGTCAGTAATGCCACAGATGATGATATTGCCCAAGATGATTCCTCAAATGAGGGGAGTAAACATGATACTACATCATCCCCTACTGTGTCTACACCAGTTATGCCCACACAGGAGGCCCCTAGTACATCTAGTGCGCCAATACTTATTACCATGCAACAATTAACGGCTGTAATGGATAACTCCATAGCAAATCTTTTATCCAAAATGCCTACTTATCAGAGAAAGCGCGATTGCTCTGTTTTAAACACTGAAGAGCAGGAGGGCGCTGATGATATTTGTTCTGACATACCCTCACACCAATCTCAAGGGGCCATGAGGGAGGTTTTGTCTGATGGAGAAATCTCAGATTCAGGAAAAATTTCTCATCAAGCTGAAACAGATGTTGTGACATTTAAATTTAAATTAGAACATCTCCGCGCACTGCTTAAGGAGGTGTTATCTACTCTGGATGATTGTGACAATTTGGTCATTCCAGAGAAATTATGTAAGATGGACAAGTTCCTAGAGGTTCCGGTGTCCCCCGACGCTTTTCCTATACCCAAGCGGGTGGCGGACATAGTAAATAAAGAGTGGGAAAGGCCCGGCATACCTTTTGTTCCCCCCCCCTATATTTAAGAAATTATTTCCTATAGTCGACCCCAGAAAGGACTTATGGCAGACAGTCCCCAAGGTCGAGGGGGCGGTTTCTACTCTAAACAAACGCACTACTATTCCTATCGAAGACAGTTGTGCTTTTAAAGATCCTATGGATAAAAAAATTAGAGGGTTTGCTTAAAAACAGAATTTATGTTTACCTGATAAATTACTTTCTCCAACGGTGTGTCCGGTCCACGGCGTCATCCTTACTTGTGGGATATTCTCCTCCCCAACAGGAAATGGCAAAGAGCCCAGCAAAGCTGGTCACATGATCCCTCCTAGGCTCCGCCTACCCCAGTCATTCGACCGACGTTAAGGAGGAATATTTGCATAGGAGAAACCATATGTTACCGTGGTGACTGTAGTTAAAGAAAATAAATTATCAGACCTGATTAAAAAAAAAACCAGGGCGGGCCGTGGACCGGACACACCGTTGGAGAAAGTAATTTATCAGGTAAACATAAATTCTGTTTTCTCCAACATAGGTGTGTCCGGTCCACGGCGTCATCCTTACTTGTGGGAACCAATACCAAAGCTTTAGGACACGGATGAAGGGAGGGAGCAAATCAGGTCACCTAAATGGAAGGCACCACGGCTTGCAAAACCTTTCTCCCAAAAATAGCCTCAGAAGAAGCAAAAGTATCAAATTTGTAAAATTTAGAAAAAGTGTGCAGTGAAGACCAAGTCGCTGCCTTACATATCTGATCAACAGAAGCCTCGTTCTTGAAGGCCCATGTGGAAGCCACAGCCCTAGTGGAGTGAGCTGTGATTCTTTCAGGAGGCTGCCGTCCGGCAGTCTCATAAGCCAATCGGATAATGCTTTTAATCCAGAAGGAGAGAGAGGTAGAAGTTGCTTTTTGACCTCTCCGTTTACCAGAATAAACAACAAACAAAGACAAAGTTTGTCTGAAATCCTTAGTAGCTGCTAAGTAAAATTTGAGAGCACGAACTACATCCAAGTTGTGCAACAAACGTTCCTTCTTTGAAACTGGATTAGGACACAAAGAAGGCACAACTATCTCCTGGTTAATGTTTTTGTTAGAAACAACTTTTGGAAGAAAACCAGGTTTAGTACGCAAAACCACCTTATCTGCATGGAACACCAGATAAGGAGAAGAACACTGCAGAGCAGATAATTCTGAAACTCTTCTAGCAGAAGAAATTGCAACCAAAAACAAAACTTTCCAAGATAATAACTTAATATCAACGGAATGTAAGGGTTCAAACGGAACCCCCTGAAGAACTGAAAGAACTAGGTTGAGACTCCAAGGAGGAGTCAAAATTTTGTAAACAGGCTTGATTCTAACCAGAGCCTGAACAAAGGCTAGAACATCTGGCACAGCTGCCAGCTTTTTGTGAAGTAACACAGACAAGGCAGAAATCTGTCCCATCAAGGAACTTGCAGATAATCCTTTTTCCAATCCTTCTCGAAGGAAGGATAGACTCTTAGGAATCTTAACCTTGTCCCAAGGGAATCCTGCAGATTCACACCAACAGATATACCAAATTATGTGGTAATTTTTCTGGTTACAGGCTTTCAGGCCTGAACAAGAGTATTAATAACAGAATCTGAGAACCCTCGCTTTGATAAGATCAAGCGTTCAATCTCCAAGCAGTCAGCTGGAGTGGGTCGAACGGACCTAGAACAAGAAGGTCTCGTCTCAAAGGTAGCTTCCATGGTGGAGCCGATGACATATTCACCAGATCTGCATACCAAGTCCTGCGTGGCCACGCAGGAGCTATCAAAATCACCGACGCCCTCTCCTGATTGATCCTGGCTACCAGCCTGGGGATGAGAGGAAACGGCGGGAACACATAAGCTAGTTTGAAGGTCCAAGGTGCTACTAGTGCATCCACTAGAGCCGCCTTGGGATCCCTGGATCTGTACCCGTAGTAAGGAACTCTGAAGTTCTGACGAGAGGCCATCAGATCCATGTCTGGAATGCCCCACGGTTGAGTGACTTGGGCAAAGATTTCCGGATGGAGTTCCCACTCCCCCGGATGCAATGTCTGACGACTCAGAAAATCCGCTTCCCAATTTTCCACTCCTGGGATGTGGATAGCAGACAGGTGGCAGGAGTGAGACTCCGCCCATAGAATGATTTTGGTCACTTCTTCCATCGCTAGGGAACTCCTTGTTCCCCCCTGATGGTTGATGTATGAACTTGGCCCTCGCTAGCTGAGGCCAAGCTTTGAGAGCACAAAAAACGTTTTAAAATAAAACCGTTACTGTCACTTTAAATTTTAAACTAAACACACTTTATTACTGCAATTGCGAAAAAGTATGAAGGAATTGTTCAAAATTCACCAAAATTTCACCACAGTGTCTTAAAGCCTTAAAAGTATTGCACACCAAATTTGGAAGCTTTAACCCTTAAAATAACGGAACCGGAGCCGTTTTTATATTTAACCCCTTTACAGTCCCTGGAATCTGCTTTGCTGAGACCCAACCAAGCCCAAAGGGGAATACGATACCAAATGATGCCTTCAGAAAGACTTTTCTATGTATCAGAGCTCCACACACATGCAGCTGCATGCCATTGTTCTCAAAAACAAGTGCGCCATACCGGCGCGAAAATGAGGCTCTGACAATGATTAGGGAAAGTCCCTAAAGAATAAGGTGTCTAAAACAGTGCCTGCCGATATAATCTTATCAAAATACCCAGATTAAATGATTCCTCAAGGCTAAATATGTGTTAATAATGAATCGATTTAGCCCAGAAAAAGTCTACAGTCTTAATAAGCCCTTGTGAAGCCCTTATTTACTATCTTAATAAACATGGCTTACCGGATCCCATAGGGAAAATGACAGCTTCCAGCATTACATTGTCTTGTTAGAATGTGTCATACCTCAAGCAGTAAGAGACTGCACCCTGTTCCCCCAACTGAAGTTAATTGCTCTCAACAGTCCTGTGTGGAACAGCCATGGATTTTAGTTACGGTGCTAAAATCATTTTCCTCATACAAACAGAAATCTTCATCTCTTTTCTGTTTCTGAGTAAATAGTACATACCAGCACTATTTTAAAATAACAAACTCTTGATTGAATAATAAAAACTACAGTTAAACACTAAAAAACTCTAAGCCATCTCCGTGGAGATGTTGCCTGTACAACGGCAAAGAGAATGACTGGGGTAGGCGGAGCCTAGGAGGGATCATGTGACCAGCTTTGCTGGGCTCTTTGCCATTTCCTGTTGGGGAGGAGAATATCCCACAAGTAAGGATGACGCCGTGGACCGGACACACCTATGTTGGAGAAAAGATTTTTGTACAGCAAGGGTTCCTTCTACAACCAATTTCATGCATTGTTCCTGTCACTACGGCAGCGTGCTTCTGGTTCGAGGAACTAGAAAAGTCGCTCAGTAGAGAATCTTCGTATGAGGAGGTTATGGACAGAGTTCAAGCACTTAAATTGGCTAACTCTTTTGTTTTAGATGCCGCTTTGCAATTAGCTAGATTAGCGGCGAAAAATTCAGGGTTTGCTATCGTGGCGCGCAGAGCGCTTTGGCTAAAGTCTTGGTCAGCGGATGTGTCATCCAAGACAAAATTGCTTAACATTCCTTTCAAAGGTAAAACATTATTTGGACCAGATTTGAAAGAGATTATTTCAGACATCACTGGAGGAAAGGGCCACGCCCTCCCACAGGATAGGTCTTTTAAGGCTAAAAATAAGCCTAATTTTCGTCCCTTTCGCAGAAACGGACCAGCCTCTAATTCTGCATCCTCTAAGCAAGAGGGTAATACTTCACAACCCAAACCAGCCTGGAAACCAATGCAAGGCTGGAACAAGGGTAAGCAGGCCAAGAAGCCTACCACTGCTACCAAAACAGCATGAAGGGATAGCCCCCGATCCGGAACCGGATCTAGTGGGGGGCAGACTCTCTCTCTTTGCTCAGGCTTGGGCAAGAGATGTTCAGGATCCTTGGGCGCTAGAAATAGTTTCTCAAGGTTATCTTCTGGAATTCAAGGAACTACCCCCAAGGGGAAGGTTCCACAGGTCTCAATTATCCTCAAACCAAATAAAGAGACAGGCATTCTTACATTGCGTAGAAGACCTGTTAAAGATGGGAGTGATACATCCAGTTCCAATAAAAGAACAAGGAATGGGATTTTACTCAAATCTGTTCGTAGTTCCCAAAAAAGAGGGAACATTCAGACCAATTTTGGATCTGAAGATCCTAAACAAATTTCTCAGGGTTCCATCGTTCAAAATGGAAACCATTCGAACGATCCTTCCCACCATCCAGGAAAGTCAATTTATGACCACCGTGGATTTAAAGGATGCGTACCTACATATTCCTATCCACAAGGAACATCATCAGTTCCTAAGGTTCGCTTTTCTGGACAAGCATTACCAGTTTGTGGCACTTCCATTCGGATTAGCCACTGCTCCGAGAATTTTCACAAAGGTACTAGGGTCCCTTCTAGCGGTTCTAAGACCAAGGGGCATTGCAGTAGTACCTTACTTGGACGACATCCTAATTCAAGCGTCGTCCCTGTCAAAAGCAAAGGCTCATACGGACATCGTCCTAGCCTTTCTCAGATCTCACGGATGGAAGGTGAACAAAGAAAAAAGTTCTCTCTCCCCGTCAACAAGAGTTCCCTTCTTGGGAACAATAATAGATTCCTTAGAAATGAGGATTTTTCTGACAGAGGTCAGAAAATCAAAACTTCTAAGCTCTTGTCAAGTACTTCACTCTGTTCCTCGTCCTTCCATAGCGCAGTGCATGGAGGTAATAGGTTTGATGGTTGCAACAATGGACATAGTTCCTTTTGCACAAATTCATCTAAGACCATTACAACTGTGCATGCTCAAACAGTGGAATGGGGATTATACAGACTTGCCTCCGATGATTCAAGTAGATCAAAAGACCAGAGATTCACTCCGTTGGTGGCTGACCCTGGACAATCTGTCACAGGGAATGAGCTTCCGCAGACCAGAGTGGGTCATTGTCACGACCGACGCCAGTCTAGTGGGCTGGGGCGCGGTCTGGGAATCCCTGAAAGCTCAGGGTTTATGGTCTCGGGAAGAGTCTCTTCTCCCGATAAACATTCTGGAACTGAGAGCGATATTCAATGCTCTCAAAGCTTGGCCTCAACTAGCAAAGGCCAAATTCATAAGGTTTCAATCAGACAACATGACGACTGTTGCATATATCAATCATCAGGGGGGAACAAGGAGTTCCCTGGCGATGAAAGAAGTGACCAAGATAATTCAATGGGCGGAGGATCACTCCTGCCACTTGTCTGCGATCCACATCCCAGGAGTGGAAAATTGGGAAGCGGATTTTCTGAGTCGTCAGACGTTTCATCCGGGGGAGTGGGAACTCCATCCGGAAATCTTTGCCCAAATAACTCAATTATGGGGCATCCCAGACATGGATCTGATGGCGTCTCGTCAGAACTTCAAGGTTCCTTGCTACGGTTCCAGATCCAGGGATCCCAAAGCGACTCTAGTAGATGCACTAGTAGCACCTTGGACCTTCAACCAAGCTTATGTATTCCCACCGTTTCCTCTCATTCCCAGGCTGGTAGCCAGGATCAATCAGGAGAGGGCCTCGGTGATCTTGATAGCTCCTGCGTGGCCACACAGGACTTGGTATGCAGACCTGGTGAATATGTCATCGGCTCCACCATGGAAGCTACCTTTGAGACAGGACCTTCTTGTTCAGGGTCCATTCGAACATCCGAATCTGGTTTCCCTCCAACTGACGGCTTGGAGATTGAACGCTTGATTTTATCAAAGCGTGGGTTTTCAGATTCTGTAATAGATACTCTGATTCAGGCTAGAAAGCCTGTAACTAGAAAAATTTACCATAAAATATGGAAAAAAATATATCTGTTGGTGTGAATCCAAAGGATTGCCATGGAACAAGATAAAAATTCCTAAGATTCTATCCTTTCTACAAGAAGGTTTGGAGAAAGGATTATCTGCAAGTTCTCTAAAGGGACAGATTTCTGCTTTATCTGTCTTACTACACAAACGACTGGCAGCTATGCCAGACGTTCAAGCATTTGTTCAGGCTCTGGTTAGGATCAAGCCTGTTTACAGACCTTTGACTCCTCCCTGGAGTTTAAATCTAGTTCTTTCAGTTCTTCAAGGGGTTCCGTTTGAACCCTTACATTCCGTAGATATTAAGTTACTATCTTGGAAAGTTTTGTTTTTGGTTGCAATCTCTTCTGCTAGAAGAGTTTCAGAGTTATCTGCTCTGCAGTGTTCTCCTCCTTATCTGGTGTTCCATGCAGATAAGGTGGTTTTGCGTACTAAGCCTGGTTTTCTTCCTAAAGTTGTTTCTAACAAAAATATTAACCAGGAGATAGTTGTACCTTCTTTGTGTCCGAATCCAGTTTCAAAGAAGGAGCGTTTGTTACACAATTTGGACGTTGTCCGTGCTCTAAAATTCTATTTAGAGGCTACTAAAGATTTCAGACAAACATCATCCTTGTTTGTTGTTTATTCTGGTAAAAGGAGAGGTCAAAAAGCGACTTCTACCTCTCTTTCCTTTTGGCTTAAAAGCATTATCCGATTGGCTTATGAGACTGCCGGACGGCAGCCTCCTGAAAGAATCACAGCTCACTCCACTAGGGCTGTGGCTTCCACATGGGCCTTCAAGAACGAGGCTTCTGTTGACCAGATATGTAAGGCAGCGACTTGGTCTTCACTGCACACTTTTGCCAAACTTTACAAATTTGATACTTTTGCTTCTTCGGAGGCTATTTTTGGGAGAGAGGTTTTGCAAGCCGTGGTGCCTTCCATTTAGGTGACCTGATTTGCTCCCTCCCTTCATCCGTGTCCTAAAGCTTTGGTATTGGTTCCCACAAGTAAGGATGACGCCGTGGACCGGACACACCAATGTTGGAGAAAACAGAATTTATGCTTACCTGATAAATTACTTTCTCCAACGGTGTGTCCAGTCCACGGCCCGCCCTGGTTTTTTTTTTTTAATCAGGTCTGATGAATTATTTTCTCTAACTACAGTCACCACGGTATCATATGATTTCTCCTATATATATTTCCTCCTGTCCGTCGGTCAAATGACTGGGGTGGGCGGAGCCTAGGAGGGATCATGTGACCAGCTTTGCTGGGACTCTTTGCCATTTCCTGTTGGGGAAGAGAATATCCCACAAGTAAGGATGACGCCGTGGACCGGACACACCGTTGGAGAAAGTAATTTATCAGGTAAGCATAAATTCTGTTTTTTTTAGTGTTCTTTTTTTTTACTTTGGGAGTTTGGTGGGTGGGGGTTTTTATACTGTTAGGGGAGGACTTAGTATTTTTTAGAGGTAAAGGAGCTGATTAACTTAGGGCAATGCCATACAAAAGGCCCTTTTAAGGGCTATTGGTAGTTTAGATTAGGGGGTGTTTTTATTTTGTGGGGGCTTTTTTATTTTTATAGGGATTAGGTATAAAAAATAAATATTTTTGACAATCTTGTTTATTTTTTTCTGTAATGTTAGACTTTTATTATAAATTGTAATTTAATGTTATTTTTTTATTTTAATTGTAATTTAGTAGTAATTAGGGTTAATTTAGGGGATGTTGGGTTAGGGGGCTTAATAATTAAATAAGTTATATGCGTTATATTACACATATACACACACACACAAACACATATACATACACACACAACTCTTTAATATAATTTCATTATTTGTTTTGTACCCTTTTCCTGTAATTCCATTCTGAAATTGTGAGCTTTTCAGTTCCTATTAAAAATGGAGTGCAGAACACTGTTATATTCCACACAGCCATTGGCTGCACACTCTAGTGACCTATTTATAACTGTCCCTAATTTGACACAGCAGATAATGTAACCTAAGTAACAACATGGCAGCCCCAATTGTTTTATAGACAATAAAACTTTACACTTGTTTTGTCAATATTTAGACAACTAATAAAGCTTTTAAAAAAAAAATACATGTTATTCTCAGACTGATCTTTTCTTTGAATGCATCAATCTATCTAGCATTTATTTAGTGTTTAATGTCCCTTTAAAGGCAGTTAATACCATGAGAACAATGTATCCCGCAAAGGGGTGTTCCGTGTAGACTAAAATTTAAACCGTATTATTTTCCTTCCTGTTATATTAGTTTTCCCAGCTCTGCTAGTGGGCTGAACACGGGCATTCCATGGGTAGCTAAAATGTCTCCACCAAGTCTGGCTCATTCTCTAAACATTTTCCCCTGCATATCTCGCTGTTTTTTCTTTCAAACTGAAAGGTGTCGAGATTGTGTCAAAATACGCAAAATGCTTATTATCATATTAGAAAAAAACACATGCATATGAAAATAAAGTGATTTAGGATACTATACGCTGAAAGCAGAGTAATCTGATTTGTATGGGTTTTAATATTTAATTTTAAATTTCCCTGCTAACTTTGATCTCCTCAGAGAGGTTTCCCTTTCCAGACCATTTTCTATGGGAGACATCT
>NC_069505.1:576962414-576967414 GCF_027579735.1 Bombina bombina
AGAGAAAAAGAGAGAGAGACACAATCACACACAGAGGATTAGAGAGAGAGAGAAAAAGAGAGAGAGAGACACAATCACACACTGAGGATTAGAGAGAGAAAGAAAGAAAGAAAGAAAGAAAGAAAGAAAGAAAGAAAGAAAGAAAGAAAGAAAGAAAGAAAGAAAGAAAGAAAGAAAGAAAGAAAGAAAGAAACACAATCACACACAGAGGGTTAGAGAGAGTGAGGCACAATCACACAGAGGGTTAGAGAGAGAGAGAGAGAGAGAGAGAGAGAGAGAGAGAGAGAGAGAGAGAGAGAGAGAGAGAGAGAGAGAGAGGAGAGAGAGAGAGAGAGAGAGAGAAAGAGAGAGACACACAATCACACACAGAGAGTTAGAGAAAGAGAGAGACACACAATCACACACAGAAGGTTAGAGAGACACATAAGGGATGAGAGAGTCAGAGGGAGAGGAAGAGAGAGACAGAGAGAGAAAGAGACCATGGTGGAGAACGACACATAAGGAGAGAGATGGATAGATAGAGAGACACACACACACACACACACACACACACACACAAGGGGGGGGGGGGGGGAGGGACCACTGCATTTTTAAGTAATAAAACAGCAGAGCTACAGAGAGTTCATAAAGTGAGACTATAAATTATTGTGAAGTACAGAGGTAAGCTGCTAAGGTAGTGGGTGGGTGTAAATTTGAGTAAACAAAATATAAAAACGATCATTAAACTGCTGTAAAAGAGTAAAAAAAACAAAAAACACTAAACCACATTTATTAAATTATCATTTTCACTAACAGAATCCCTTTCAGTAAAATCTAAGGTTGCAGCACTTACTTTAATAAAACGTGACTGAAACACTGCTCTGTAAGGATTCAGGAAGTGACAGTGGCACTTTCCACTGCACTTAGAGGTGAAGAACAGAACTCTCTTTTTCACTTTAGCAAAGCCGTCAGCTTCACAGGACAGCAACAAAATAAATTAAAGTTGTTTTTTTCCATTTTTGTTTTGTTTTATATGATTTAACATCCAGCCACATTCCTAAGTTCCACTTACTAATGCCTCTCACTGGATTGGGTCAGCCCAAATAGGACTGCCTCAAATAAGCAGTTATGGGCCATGCAATGATCTTAACCACTTTCATCCAGTAGGTGGCGCAGCATATAGTGTAATGGTGGGCAGACCTGCTTGTGCCTCTCCATTGCACAACATGTAGCTGTGAAAAAAAAATGCTGGGGAAAATTTTTTTTTTAAAGCCAATAAAAAAAAATATATATTTTTGCCCATATGAGAGGTGAAGCACTCACTGACACACACATATACTATATATATATATATATATATATATATATATATATATATATATATATATATATATATATATATATATACACACACACACACACACACACATATACATACACATATACAGTTCTGTGTAAAAGTCTTAGGCCACCATTAGATTTATTGTTTTGGCAAAATTTTAATGAACATCCATATTTATTTTCAAGTCTCTTTATTAATATACAAACAGAAAATACAGGAAATATGTACACAATATAAAAAAAAAAAAATACAATTTTCAGAACAAAATGGCTTCTTCAGGCAAAAGTCAGTATCTATTGTGACCTCCTTGGTTCTAAGCTCATCTTTAACTCTTTTGGGAAGACTGTCCTTAACCCCTTAATGACATCAGTACTTTTCCATTTTCTGTCCGTTTATGCCACAGGCTATTTTTAAATTTTTGCGGTGTTTGTGTTTAGCTGTAATTTTCCTCTTACTCATTTACTGTACCCACACATATTACATACCGTTTTTCTCGCCATTAAATGGACTTTCTAAAGATAGCATTATTTTCATCATATATTATAAATTACTATAAAAAAAATTTATAAAATATGAGGAAAAAAATTAAAAAAAAAACACTTTTTCTAACTTTTAGCCCCAAAATCTGTTACACATCTGCAACCACCAAAAAACACCCATGCTAAATAGTTTCTAAATTTTGTCCCGAGTTTAGAAATACCAATGTTTACATGTTCTTTGGTTTTTTTGCAAGTTATAGGGCCATAAATACAAGTAACACTTTGCTATTTCCAAACCACTTTTTTTCAAAATGAGAGCTAGTTACATTGGGACACTGATATCTGTCAGGAATACCTGAATATCCCTTGACATGTATATATTTTTTTTAGAAGACATCCCAAAGTATTGATCTAGGCCCATTTTGGTATATTTCATGCCACTATTTCACCGCCAAATGCGATCAAATACAAAAAATCGTTCACTTTTTCACAATTTTTTTTACAAACTTTCGGTTTCTCACTGAAATTGTTTACAAACAGCTTGTGCAATTATTGCATATATGGTTGTAAATGCTTCTCTGGCATCCCCTTTGTTCAGAAATAGCAGCCATATATGGCTTTGGCGTTGCTTTTTTTTTTGTAATTTTAGCTTTAGTGTAGTGTAGTAAACAACCCAAAGTATTGATCTAGAAACATTTTGGTATATTTCATGCCACCATTTCACCGCCAAATATGTTCAAATACAAAAAAAAAACTTTACATTTTTCACAATTTTTGGTTTCTTACTGAAATTATTTACAAACAGCTTGTGCAATTATGGCACAAATGGTTGTAAATGCTTCTCTGGGATCCCCTTTGTTCATAAATAGCAGACATATATGGCTTTGGCGTTGCTTTTTGGTAATTAGAAGGCCGCTAAATTCTGCTGCGCATCACACGTGTATTATGGCTAGCAGTAAAGGAGTTAATTAGGTAGCTTGTAGGGAGCTTGCAGGGTTAATTTTAGCTTTAGTGTAGAGATCAGTCTCCCACCTGAAAGATCAGACCCCCTGATCCCTCCCAAACAGCTCTCTTCCCTCCTCCATTCCACAATTGTTCCCGCCATCTTAAGCACTGGCAGAAAGTCTGCCAGTACTAAAATAAAAAGTATATTTGTTTTTTTTTTATAGCATATTTACATATGCTGCTGTATAGAATCCCCCTTTAGCTCCCAACCTCACGTATCCCCCAAACAGTTCTCTAACCCTCCCCCTCTAGCTTAATGGGCACCATCTTGGGTACTGGCAGCTGTCTGCCAGTACCCAGTTAAGTAAAAAAAAATATGCTTTTATTATTTTTTGGCCTTTTTTTTGCCATTTTCTGTAGTGTAGCTTCCCCCCCCCCCACCTCCCAGAACCCTTCGATTGTTTTTGAAATTAAAATCCCCCCCTTTTCTCTCAATTTTGTATTAAATGTTTCTGTAGTGTAGCAGTTCCCACCCGCTCCCGCCCCGTGCACGCAACCGCCCGCTGACACTGCCGCACATAGTGCAGAATTATATAACATTATTTTAGCCAAACTTTATGCAACATAATATTGCCGGTAAAATGTGATTATTTTTTTTTTTATTTTTTTTTTTAAAAAAAAAAAAAAAAAAAAAAAAAAGAGGATTTTTCAGACTGCTGCTCTTGCTCTACCGAGTGGGTCTGGTTTTCCCCCTAAGCTCATCTGGGCAGCTGTCTAGTCACAGCCCGGCCCAATCGCGCCATTACACTCAATGTAGCTCGCTTCCGCTATGTGCAGAATTATATAACATTATTTTCTAGGTTTACTGCCCCTTTAAGGAACACTGTTTTCTGAAGTAATCTTCTGGTATATTATGCCAGGCTTCTTTCAGTTCTTCTTTAGATTTAGGTTGTTATTTCTCTCTATGTCCAGGTGACCCCTTACTGCCTCTATAATATTCAGGCATGGACTCTGTAGAGGCCAGTCCATGACTGTCCGTGTTTTTTATCAGCTGTTTTTCTCTCCAAATAGGATTTTACTGCATTAGCAGTGTGCTTCGGATCGTTATCATGCTGAAAAATAAAACCATTCCCAATCAGGCGCTTTTCAGAAGGAATGGCATGATGAATTAAAACCTGTCTGTACTTTTCAGCATTCATGATCCCATCAATTCAGACAATATCGCCAACACCACTGGCAGAAATGCAGCCCCAAACCAGGACAGACCCGCCACCATGTTTCACTGAGAGCCGCCAGCACTCATTCTTCCATCTCTCTCCAACTCTTCTCAAATATTTTCGGATTGGACCGAAACATTTCAAACTTGGATTTGTCACTCCACAATACTCTTTTCCACTGATCTTCATTCCAATCTTTGTGAGCTTTTCCATATCTTTTCACCCTGTTCCCCTTCTGAAAAAGTGGTTTCTTGGCTGCTACCCTTCCACAAAGACCATTCTTGATCAAGCATCTACGGACTGTAGATGGCTTAACTTGGCATCCCGATAAAGCTGCCAGATGCGGAGCCAGGTCCTTGCTAGACATCTTCTGACCTCTCAAAGACGTAACTATGAGGAAATTATCATCAGATATTGAACATTTTCTTGCCCTTCCAGTCCTTTTTTTGTCCTTGACCTCTCCTGTTTCTTCAAATTTCTTTATAACAGCTTGAGTACCACAGCTTGAGTATCCAGTTTGTTTGCTGATGCAAAAGTATGATTTTATGTCTGTCAAATTCTGTGATCTTAGGCATTTTGAATGGAATGATGTGATTGAAAGTTGGTCTTCCAATGATTAAAACTCATACCACATGTTTATGTAATGCCCAAGGTGTAATCAACCTTTTTCACAGCAGTCATTTTGACATGAAATATAAGGACAAATGCAGGTGTTAGCAATGACATTAATCAGGGCTCCATTCCATTTAGGTTTAAAAGAGCCAGGTTCCTGCTATTGCTCAAGTGTAAGGGGGGGGGGGGGGGGGTCACAATAAATACTTGCCACTTTAGCCTATAAAAGCATTTTTTTTCTGATTTATTTCTGTTTTTATAATACTGCATACAAATATCTTGTATTTTCTGGATGTATTCTAATAAAGAGACTAAAAAATAATTATATATGGTCATTATACCGTTGCTAAATATATATATATATATATATATATATATATATATATATATATATATATATATATATATATATATATATATATATAT
>NC_069505.1:576974914-577002414 GCF_027579735.1 Bombina bombina
TACCTGATGGGTGGATTAGCCTGCTATTTATACCTATTTGGGTTTAATTGGCTTGCAGTTTTTCAATTCAGATTAATTCATAGTCTATGCAAAAAAATAAAAAATAATAATTTGAGAAAAAATAATAAATTATTGGTTTCAGTTTTCGGCCAAGTGCATCCTGGATTTTCGGTTTCGGTCCAGAATTTCCATTTTGGTGCATCACTAACCAGTACCTATACCTGCTGTACAGGTATTATGTATACAACATCTGGCTTGGTTTGTGCTATACACAGTGTAAACACCATTCGTGGTATTTATATATAGTATATATTGTGTTTGCAATATATACCTGATGTCTGTGCACAGAATACCTGATCTATATGCACCAGGCCTGCAGTGTACATCGGCAGTGTCCTGCAAGCGGTGACGGTTTTCATAGGAAACCTGGAAATCGGCCACAAATCTTCACAAACCAGGGAAGGAATTTATATATAGAGTCACTTTGTAAGTTCCTAGTGTCATATTTGCCCCTGGATTAGTTGATCCTTGTGTGTCTGTGTATTGTGTATGGATGTGTAATTAGTTTATATGCTCTGCATATCTATCAGGATGTGACATCCTGTGTGCCAGTAAATCAACACATTTTAAAGGTAGCTGCTTTTATTCTGTTTGGATTTTGTGTACAATTATGTATATGTTATTTAGGTGTTTCCTATACCTGACAGCCCTCATGTACTACATAGACATTCTGCCTGTGCAATATATCTACTATTTATAAATTGTTTCTGTACTTTTAAAAATGAAACCTAACATTTTGGATCTCCCAATTACATTTTTTAAATTTTTCATAAAGTTTTTTTTTTTTATTTAAAGCATTTCTATTAAAGGGATGGTTAAAGGGATATGAAACTCACATTTTTTCTTCAGATAGAGCAGCAACTTTCTAATTTACTTCTATTCATTTTTCTTTGTTCTCTTTGTATCTTTATTTGAAAAGTAGGAATGTAAACTTAATGGCTTTCCCATTTTTGGTTCAGCACCTGGGTAGCACTAAATGTAGCTACCAATCAGCCAGCACTACCCAGGGTGCCGAACCAAAAATGGTCTGGCTCCTAAGCTTTACATTCCTGCAACTAAAGACACCAAGAGAACGATGAAATTGATAATAGGAGTAAATTAGAAAGTTGCTTAAAATTGTTGCTCTGTCATGAATGAAAAAAGTTGGTGCTTCATATCTCTTTAAGACATTACATACAAATAATCAAATCAGCATAGTACAGAGATGCAAAGTAACCTGTCAATTTTTTTGCCTATTTCTCTCTATACATGTTGTGTATATCATATACTGACTTTTTTTTTCTTTCTCTCTAATATATACAGCTGGCCATGTTTACATCAGGTAAGTCATACACATTACGCTCCAACTCTTATCTAAATTTAACTAACTTTATGGGTCGCTGGTTAAAATGATATAAGCCAATTACTTAAAGGGACAGTCAAGTCCAAAAAAAACTTTCATGTTTCAAATAGGGCATGTAATTTTAAACAACTTTCCAATTTACTATTATCACCAATTTTGCTTTGTTCTCTTTGTATTCTTAGTTGAAAGCTAAACCTAGGAGGTTCATATGCTATTTTCTTAGACCTTGAAGGCCGCCTCTATTCTAAATGCATTTTGATAGTTTTTCACCACTAGAGGGCATTAGTTCACGTGTTTCATATAGATAACATGGAGACAGCTCTGATTGGCTAAACTGCAAGTCTGTCAAAAGAACTGCAATAAGGGGGCAGTTTGCTGAGGCTTAGATACAAGGTAATTACAGAGGTAAAACGTGTATAATTATAACTGTGTTGGTTATGCAAAACTGGGGAATTGGTAATTAAGGGATTATCTATCTTTTAAAACAGCAAAAATTCTGGTGTTGACCGTCCCTTTAAAGGGACAATAAACCCAAACAATTTCTTTCATGATTTAGATAGAGAATACAATTTTTAAAAAGTTTACAATTTATTTCTATTATCACATTTATTACATTCTCATGTTTTTCTTTGTTGAAGAGGTACCTAGGTAGGTAGCGTGCACATGCTTGAAGCCCTACATGACAGGCTATAGTGCTGCCATCTAGTGCTCCTGCTAATGTATAACATTGTTGCAAAACTGCTGCCATCTAGTGCTCCTGCTAATGTATAACATTGTTGCAAAACTGCTGCCATCTAGTGCTCCTGCTAATGTATAACAGTGTTGCAAAACTGCTGCCATCTAGTGCTCCTGCTAATGTATAACATTGTTGCAAAACTGCTGACATCTAGTGCTCTTGCTAATGTATAACATTGTTATAAAACTGCTGCCATCTAGTGCTTCTGCTAATGTATTACATTGTTATAAAACTGCTGCCATCTAGTGCTTCTGCTAATGTATAACATTGTTATAAAACTGCTGCCATCTAGTGCTCTTGCTAATGTATAACATTGTTATAAAACTGCTGCCATCTAGTGCTCTTGCTAATGTATAATGTTGTTATAAAACTTCTGCCATCTAGTGCTCTTGCTAATGTATAACATTGTTATAAAACTGCTGCCATCTAGTGCTCCTGCTAATGTATAACATTGTTATAAAACTGCTGACATCTAGTGCTCCTGCTAATGTATAACAGTGTTATAAAACTGCTGCCATCTAGTGCTCTTGCTAATGTATAACATTGTTATAAAACTGCTGACATCTAGTGCTCCTGCTAATGTATAACATTGTTATAAAACTGCTGCCATCTAGTGCTCCTGCTAATGTATAACATTGTTATAAAACTGCTGCCATCTAGTGCTCCTGCTAATGTATAACATTGTTATAAAACTGCTGTGATATAGTGCTCTTGCTAATGTATAACTGTTATAAAACTGCTGCCATATAGTGCTCTTGCTGATGTATAACATTGTTATAAAACTGCTGCCATATAGTGCTCTTGCTGATGTATAACATTGTTATAAAACTGCTGCCATCTAGTGCTCTTGCTAATGTATAACATTGTTATAAAACTGCTGCCATCTAGTGCTCTTGCTAATGTATAACATTGTTATAAAACTGCTGCCATATAGTGCTCTTGCTGATGTATAACATTGTTATAAAACTGCTGCCATATAGTGCTCTTGCTGATGTATAACATTGTTATAAAACTGCTGCCATATAGTGCTCCTGCTGATGTATAACATTGTTATAAAACTGCTGCCATCTAGTGCTCCTGCTGATGTATAACATTGTTATAAAACTGCTGCCATCTAGTGCTCCTGCTAATGTATAACATTGTTATAAAACTGCTGCCATCTAGTGCTCTTGCTAATGTATAACAGTGTTATAAAACTGCTGCCATCTAGTGCTCTTGCTAATGTATAACAGTGTTATAAAACTGCTGCCATCTAGTGCTCTTGCTAATGTATAACAGTGTTATAAAAACTGCTGCCATCTAGTGCTCCTGCTAATGTATAACAGTGTTATAAAACTGCTGCCATCTAGTGCTCTTGCTAATGTATAACAGTGTTATAAAACTGCTGCCATCTAGTGCTCTTGCTAATGTATAACATTGTTATAAAACTGCTGCCATCTAGTGCTCTTGCTAATGTATAACATTGTTATAAAACTGCTGCCATCTAGTGCTCTTGCTAATGTATAACAGTGTTATAAAACTGCTGCCATCTAGTGCTCCTGCTAATGTATAACATTGTTATAAAACTGCTGCCATCTAGTGCTCTTGCTAATGTATAACAGTGTTATAAAACTGCTGCCATCTAGTGCTCTTGCTAATGTATAACAGTGTTATAAAACTGCTGCTATATAGTGCTCTTGCTAATGTATAACATTGTTATAAAACTGCTGCCATCTAGTGCTCTTGCTAATGTATAACATTGTTATAAAACTGCTGCCATCTAGTGCTCTTGCTAATGTATAATGTTGTTATAAAACTTCTGCCATCTAGTGCTCTTGCTAATGTATAACATTGTTATAAAACTGCTGCCATCTAGTGCTCCTGCTAATGTATAACATTGTTATAAAACTGCTGACATCTAGTGCTCCTGCTAATGTATAACAGTGTTATAAAACTGCTGCCATCTAGTGCTCTTGCTAATGTATAACATTGTTATAAAACTGCTGCCATCTAGTGCTCTTGCTAATGTATAACATTGTTATAAAACTGCTGCCATCTAGTGCTCTTGCTAATGTATAATGTTGTTATAAAACTTCTGCCATCTAGTGCTCTTGCTAATGTATAACATTGTTATAAAACTGCTGCCATCTAGTGCTCCTGCTAATGTATAACATTGTTATAAAACTGCTGACATCTAGTGCTCCTGCTAATGTATAACAGTGTTATAAAACTGCTGCCATCTAGTGCTCTTGCTAATGTATAACATTGTTATAAAACTGCTGACATCTAGTGCTCCTGCTAATGTATAACATTGTTATAAAACTGCTGCCATCTAGTGCTCCTGCTAATGTATAACATTGTTATAAAACTGCTGCCATCTAGTGCTCCTGCTAATGTATAACATTGTTATAAAACTGCTGTGATATAGTGCTCTTGCTAATGTATAACTGTTATAAAACTGCTGCCATATAGTGCTCTTGCTGATGTATAACATTGTTATAAAACTGCTGCCATATAGTGCTCTTGCTGATGTATAACATTGTTATAAAACTGCTGCCATCTAGTGCTCTTGCTAATGTATAACATTGTTATAAAACTGCTGCCATCTAGTGCTCTTGCTAATGTATAACATTGTTATAAAACTGCTGCCATATAGTGCTCTTGCTGATGTATAACATTGTTATAAAACTGCTGCCATATAGTGCTCTTGCTGATGTATAACATTGTTATAAAACTGCTGCCATATAGTGCTCCTGCTGATGTATAACATTGTTATAAAACTGCTGCCATCTAGTGCTCCTGCTGATGTATAACATTGTTATAAAACTGCTGCCATCTAGTGCTCCTGCTAATGTATAACTGTTATAAAACTGCTGCCATATAGTGCTCTTGCTGATGTATAACATTGTTATAAAACTGCTGCCATCTAGTGCTCTTGCTAATGTATAACATTGTTATAAAACTGCTGCCATATAGTGCTCTTGCTGATGTATAACATTGTTATAAAACTGCTGCCATCTAGTGCTCTTGCTAATGTATAACATTGTTATAAAACTGCTGCCATATAGTGCTCTTGCTGATGTATAACATTGTTATAAAACTGCTGCCATCTAGTGCTCTTGCTAATGTATAACTGTTATAAAACTGCTGCCATATAGTGCTCTTGCTGATGTATAACATTGTTATAAAACTGCTGCCATCTAGTGCTCTTGCTAATGTATAACATTGTTATAAAACTGCTGCCATATAGTGCTCTTGCTGATGTATAACATTGTTATAAAACTGCTGCCATATAGTGCTCCTGCTGATGTATAACATTGTTATAAAACTGCTGCCATCTAGTGCTCCTGCTGATGTATAACATTGTTATAAAACTGCTGCCATCTAGTGCTCCTGCTAATGTATAACTGTTATAAAACTGCTGCCATATAGTGCTCTTGCTGATGTATAACATTGTTATAAAACTGCTGCCATCTAGTGCTCTTGCTAATGTATAACATTGTTATAAAACTGCTGCCATATAGTGCTCTTGCTGATGTATAACATTGTTATAAAACTGCTGCCATCTAGTGCTCTTGCTAATGTATAACATTGTTATAAAACTGCTGCCATATAGTGCTCTTGCTGATGTATAACATTGTTATAAAACTGCTGCCATCTAGTGCTCTTGCTAATGTATAACTGTTATAAAACTGCTGCCATATAGTGCTCTTGCTGATGTATAACATTGTTATAAAACTGCTGCCATCTAGTGCTCTTGCTAATGTATAACATTGTTATAAAACTGCTGCCATATAGTGCTCTTGCTGATGTATAACATTGTTATAAAACTGCTGCCATCTAGTGCTCTTGCTAATGTATAACATTGTTATAAAACTGCTGCCATCTAGTGCTCTTGCTAATGTATAACATTGTTATAAAACTGCTGCCATCTAGTGCTCTTGCTAATGTATAACATTGTTATAAAACTGCTGCCATCTAGTGCTCTTGCTAATGTATAACATTGTTATAAAACTGCTGCCATCTAGTGCTCTTGCTAATGTATAACAGTGTTATAAAACTGCTGCCATCTAGTGCTCTTGCTAATGTATAACATTGTTATAAAACTGCTGCCATATAGTGCTGCAGACATGTGCACACTCTTGAGCTTACATTTCAGCTTTTTAAATAAGGTTAGCAAGAAAACAAAGAAAATTTGATAATAGAAGTAAATTAGAAAGTTGTTTAAAATGTTATGTTTTATCTAAATCATGAAATAAATAAAATAGGTTTTATGTCCCTTTAAAAATACCATGTAATCTTGTCCTTGACCAAACCTTATCATTTAGGATAAAATTAAAGTATTCTCAATGGGAAGAAAACCATAACTTTGTTTTTAGGGATTCACCGAAATTTCGGCCGCAGAAACGTTTTCGGCTGAAAATGGCATTTTTGGCTATTTTGTTTTTTCGTTTTTTTTGCCTGTTATTTTCGGTAAAATTATTGCGTAGGATATTTCAAATGTGATGCTAGCCTAGAGCTGCTGTTTGAGTTAATTACTTGACTTACTCTTTTGCATATAATAATAGTTTTCTAGGACTATACTTTATTTGGATAATTGGTATAAAAAAAATACTGTTAAATCTAATTCTGTTACCCAGAACTAAATACAGAATAATACAGTATATTGATATTTTAATATTGTTTTAAGTAGGGATGCACCGAAATTTGTTCGCAGAAACATTTTGTCCGAAAATGGCATTATCGTGTTTTGCCTTTTTTTTTTTTTTTTTTTTTTTTTTTTTTTTTTTTTCTTTTCTTGGTATAATAATTATTGTGTAGCATATTTTTGTCCAATTTTAGTGTTACGTTCCATAAAAGTTTGGTTATTTTATTGGCTTGCAGGTTTTCAATTCAGTTTAATTCCTAAAATAGTCTAATTATGCAAAAAAATATATATATTTTAAAACAAGTTGGAAAAAACACATTTTCTGTTTCGGTTAAGTGCATCCTGGATTTTCCCATTCGGTTTCGGTCCAGAATTTCCATTTCGGTGCATCACTATTTGTTTTAATAGAAGATTATTTGTTTGAGGTGTGCATGTTTCCTTTCCTTTGAGGTGTGCATGGGGATTGCATTACTAATAGTGCTATAGACCGCACTATTTCTGGTGACCAGAAGGGGGGAGGGAGAGTACAATAGCGTGGCCCACTCTATTTTTAGCAAGGAAAAACCCTTAACCCCTTGAGTGCTAACGACGGCTCTGAGCCGTCGCAGAGTTTCTCACTCAGGTGCTAACGACGGCTCAGAGCTGTCGCTAGTACTCTCCCACCTTGAGGGAGATCTGGGGGCTCCCACCCGCTCCTACCCTGGTGATTGTGCCTGTAGAGTGACAGGCATCGCCGGTGACGTCATGCGTGATGACGTCACCGCACAACTTTATTTAAAAATGACAAAGGACAATATAGGGAAAGGGGGCATGCTGCTTAGAAGCCTGTATTTCAGGCATCTAAGTAGCTACAGACCCCCAAGACCCACCGTTGGAAAGGTAATCGCCTAACATTTCCAACGGTATAAGTTTTGGGGATCTGAAAAGAAAAGTAAAAAAAAAATATTTTAAAAAATGTAAAATTTAAAAAACCCTCAAATGTGCTTAGCACTCAAAGGGTTAATGACCGGTGACGTACATGGTACGCCTTGTTCATTAAAGGGTTAAATCTTGATTTGTATAGCACTAGGATGACGTGTGAGTGTTGCTTTCAACAATAAATGTCAGAGGTTATTTTGGGTTGTTTTTATAAAGAGATGTCATGGATTACAAGGTAATCCATGAACATTACCTGCCAAGATTAAGAGCAAACCATTTACTGGCACATTTATAGGCCAGCCTGTGTTTTATGTTTGTTCTATAAGCTGTGTGCAGGCTGCGTTAACCTGTTAAATAAGAACTTGCGTTAAAAGCCCTCAACAAACGTCTTGATTCAAGAGACCTTTGAATTTTGTAAGGCTGCTAATATTCCAGCCTCGGCTGAGGGCCATCAGCTTTTCAAGGGCAAGTAAATTGAGGAGATGAGGCTGTATCTCAGGGAGTATGACTGCTTAATGATGAAGAATGGGACGGCAGCAAATCTGTCTGTTTACATTTCTAGACGAGGCATAGTGCCAGGTAATGGCTGTTAAAGGGACACTCAAGTCAAAATAAACTTTTATGATTCAGACAAAGCAGCAGTTTTTAAGACGCTTAAGATCCTACTGAGCATGTGCAGAAGCTCACAGGGTATACGTATACTAGTCTGTGATTGGCTGATGTCTGTCACATGATACAAGGGGGCCGGAAAATGGGAGAAAAAATTAATTTGTCAGAAACAAATCTACTGCTTATTTGAAATTCAGAGTAGGTGATATTGCATTGTCTTTTTTATTATGCACTTGTTAATTATGCAATTCTACTGCCTTGAGTGGTCCTTTAAAGAAAACAAGAGCAGCAAATATTCCTGGATGAAGAATTATTATTTATTTGTATAGCGCTGCAAAATTCCATAGCGCTAAAGATTTTCCAATTCTGTGTTATTTTAAACGCTACCTGAAACCTGTTCTGTCGTTGTAATTAAAGGATTGGAAAACTCGAAGAGCTTGGGATTCCATAACCATATGGGTCTTGAACATTTTTTTTTATGTTGTATCCCTATGGAATCCCTATGGAATCTGGGCGGAGACTAAAACTTTTAGGTTTTGTTTCTACGTCCCCCTTTTATTATTATTATTATTATTATTATTATTATTATTATTATTATTATTATTGTTAATACGTTTTTAGAGTTGCTTAGGGGTTTGTTAACCAACCCATCAAAATCCACCCCCCCCTTCAAAATGTTCCAACTCTGCACTTGGAATCTCAACGCACAGGAAGAATTCAAAATAATAATTTATTTAAAAAGGAGCCCCTAGTTGCATGTGTTGTTGTGCTTTGATTAACCCCTTAGCCATATGGATGTAGGTACTACATTACGATGCCTAGTGTACCCTATTGACGTAGTACCTACATCCAACTTTCTGGTTCATGCTACTGTCCCCGCATTTAGCTTACAGTGAAGACCACAGCCAGAAGCAGAAGGTATCTTCCTTTAAATGGTAAGGGAAGAACTGATCATGCTCCCTTAATCATATGAAGGCAGATCGCTGATATAGACAGTGACACTCTTTCATGGTCTTATCGGCTTGCAGTGATACTGTGGGTGGTGTTGGAGGGAGGCGGGTGGTGCATCGCAGGAGGGGGAGGAAGGAGAGGGTTCCCTACACTACAGAAAAAGTTTGGTGGGGAGGGTTGGGTGACTACGCTACAGAAATTTGAGGGGCCCTATTAACAATCTCTTGTTGAGGGGGGTTCGCTACACTACAGAAACATGTTTCTATTAAAGGGGCATGAAACCCACATTTTTTTCTTTCATTTTTCAGATAGAGAATACAATTTACAAAAAGTTTCCTATTACTTCTATAAATTTGCTTCATTCTCATGTTATTCTTTGTTGAATAGATATCTAGATAGGTAGCGTGCACTTTTCTGGAGCTCCACATGACAGGAAATAGTGCTGCCATCTAGTGCTCTTGCTAATGTATAACATTAGTACTACATGACAGGAAATAGCGCTGCCATCTAGTGCTCTTGCTAATGTATAACAATACTACATGACAGAAAATAGTGCTGCCATCTAGTGCTCTTGTTAATGTATAACATTAGTACTACATGACAGGAAATAGTGCTCTTGCTAATGTATAACATTAGTACTACATGACAGGAAATAGTGCTGCCCTTTAGTGCTCTTGGTAATGTATAACATTAGTACTACATGACAGGAAATAGTGCTGCCATCTAGTGCTCTTGTTAATGTATACCATTAGTACTACATGACAGGAAATAGCGCTGCCCTCTAGTGCTCTTGCTAATGTATAGCATTAGTACTACATGACAGGAAATAGCGCTGCCATCTAGTGTTCTTGCTAATGTATAACATTAGTACTACATGACAGGGAATAGTGCTGTCCTCTAGTGCTCTTGCTAATGTATAACATTAGTACTACATGACAGGGAATAGTGCTGTCCTCTAGTGCTCTTGCTAATGTATAACATTAGTACTACATGACAGGAAATAGTGCTGCACTCTAGTGCTCTTGCTAATGTATAACATTAGTACTACATGCCAGGAAATAGTGCTGCCATCTAGTGCTCTTGGTAATGTATAGCATTAGTACTACATGACAGGAAATAGTGCTGCCCTCTAGTGCTCTTGCTAATGTATAACATTAGTACTACATGACAGGAAATAGTGCTGCCATCTAGTGCTCTTGGTAATGTATAACATTGTTGCAAAACTGCTGCCATATTGTGCTGCAGACACGCGCACACTCCTAAACTTACCTGCCTGCTTTTTAACAAAGGATAACAAGAATACAAAGAAAACTTGATAATATAAGTCAATTGGAAAGTTGTTTAAAATTGTATGTTCTATCTGAATCATTAACGAAAATGTTGGGGTTTTATGTCCCTTTAACAAACAATTTTTTTAAAAAAAAGAAAATTATTATAAACTGGGTACTGACAAGACCTAAAACTGTATACTGGCAGACTGTCTGCCAGTACCTAAGATATTGGTGATCCATGGGTGGTAGGGAGGGAGTTGTCAGGTGGGAGGGTAATCTCCACACTAAAGCTAAAATTAACCTTACAAGCTACCTGATTAACCCCTTGCCTGCTAGGAATATTAGAAGTGTGGTGCACAGCTGCAATTAGCGGCCTTCTAATTGCCCACAAACAATGGCAAAGCCAGATGTCTGCTACTTCTGAACAAAGGGGACACCAGATAAGCTTCTACAACCATTTGTGTTAGGACTTCACAAGCCGTATGTAAATAATTTCAGTGAGAAACCCAAAGTTTATGAAAAAGTTAACAATTTTTTTTTATATATATGATCACATTTAGCGGCGAAATGCTGGCATGAAATATACCAAAACGGGCCTAGATCAGTACCTTGGGTTTTCTACTAAAACAAAATATATAGGTTTGATAGGTAGATACAAAATAAATACATTTCTATTTCTGTTTGCAAGGTGTGAAAAATGCTAAAAGATCTAGGGTACTTTGGGCAAGTTGTTCTCTAAAATTCCCGGTCCTAAAGGGGTTAAAAGCTCCAGTTTTCATCTGAAAGACAACTACAAAATGTAACTTGTGTATACGAAGTGCGGAATAAAAAAAAGCAAACGTTTTGTCTCATCAAAAGAACAGACTTCCTCATTTTCATGACCGCAGCTGGTAATTTCCTAGACGTGAAATCGATTGTGGTAGTGTTGTTGTTCTTAAATATTATTTCTTTAAAGGGGTATGATAAAAAAAATTTGCTTTTGTGTTTCAGACAGAGAATACCATTTTTAAAAAAAGTTTCCAATTTATTTCTGTTATCAAAATTCCTTTGTTCCCATGATATTCTGTGCCGAAGTGATACCTAGGTAGGAATCTAGTGCACTATGTGGCAGGAAATAGCGCTGCTATTTAGTGCTCTTGCAAAACTGCTGGCATATACAAATGGGCTGGCTGCTGAGCATACTACGTCCCTGCTTTTTGACAAGATACCAAGAGAACATTTTCATTATAGAAGCAAGTTTAGAAAGTTGTTTTAAAATTGCATGCATTGGGGCCCATTTAACGAGCTCCGTAGGGAGCTTGTGGGCCCCGTGTTTCTGGCGAGTCTTCAGACAGACATCGCCGCAATTCAACCCGATCGAGTACGATCGGGTTGATTGACAGCTCCCTGCTGGCAGCCGATTGGCCGCGAGTCAGCAGGGGGCGGCGTTGCAGCAGCAGCTCTTGTGAGCTGCTGGTGCAATGCTGAATACGGAGAGCGTATTGCTCTCCGTATTCAGCGAGGTCTGTCGGACCTGATCCACACTGTCAGATCAGATCCGCCAGACCTTGTTAAATTTTGGCCTCTGTCTGAATCATGAAAGAAAATGTTTGGGTTCCATGACCCTTTAAAAAAAAAAATTAAACTTTATTGCATTTGACAGAATGTGAAATTTTAAGCAGATTTCCAATTTACTTGTGCTGTCAATTTTGCTTAGTTGTAGTTTTATTTTTTTTATTTTTTTTTTCCAGCAGCATATGCACATATCCTGTTATGGCCAGTGCACCAGTATTCAAACACCGCACCTTCTCAGAGAGTTGGCAGTGGGGTGTTATTGCTTCTGATTACGTCATTTGTTGTAGAAGCCATTGCTGACTCTGAGAAGGTGTGGGGTTTAAATACTGCTGAAAAGGCCCTCACAGCATATGTGCGTATGCTGCAGAAGAACAGTAACTTTTAACTAGAAGCATTTTCGCTTATGAAAGTATAATGCAAATATGCTTTTATTTAAATTTGGACTGCACCAAGCACATTTCATTTTTGACCTTTCTATACCTTTAAAAAGTTAATCCTGAACTCCTGAGTTTACCTATTTTGCTTTTCAACAAAGGATACCAAGAGGACAAAGCAAATTTGATACAGGTAAATTGGAAAAGTGGTTAAAACAGCATGCTCTGTCTGAATAATTACAGTGTCATTTTAACTTCATTCTTGACTTTGATAGGTCTTTGCCCTCAACCATGTTCTTTACAGGGGTTAAACTCATGAAATCATGTTTGGATAGAGCATATATTCAAAAAAAGAAAACCTCCAGTTTACTTCTATTATCAGATTTACTCTCCTGTCCCTTTAATGAACGTTCATTTTTGCATTTAAATGTCCTTTAAAAAGGAAGGAGTTACTATGGCTTTTTAACACTTTCTAGTTTGTGAGGGTCTTTTCTTCTCCTCCCTTTGGTGGAATGAGCAAGGTTTGAGGGCATTCAACACAGTTACTGTCAGGTAGGAAACCTGGGTTTTCACTTCCTTATGGTACAGTTAGCAATACATAACCATTTATAAGGAACTAATCTGATGGGAGGTTGACACCCCAATTATTTCCTGCCCACTTTGGCGGCAGACGGATTTTTCTGGTTTTACTCCTGTTAAAATGAGAGGTTCTGTTCTTTCAAAATGTAGGTGTCCTTCTCATTGTTTGCATCAACCCAAGTCCATAGAGAGGGCATGGACAGGTCCTCATTTTATTTTTATGTCAGCCTTTCCTCCCTTTTAAACCAGCAACTGAATAAGCAAAGATGGCTGCTGTCTGGTTTGACTTGTGCGCCTTGAATTGCCCATCAGCACACAGTGTTTACTTCTATTTCTTAAAGGAATCGTCTAGTGGAAATTACGTTATCATGATTCAGATAGAGCATGCAATTTTAAGCAAGTTTCTAATTTACTCCTATTATCAATTTTTCTTTGTTCTCTTGGTATCTTTTAATTGAAAAAGCAATTATGTAAACATAGGAGCCAGGCCATTTTTTGGTTCAGCACATGGTAGCATTTTCTGTTTGGTGTCTAAATGTAGCCACCAATCAGCAAGCGCTACCCAGGTGCAGAACCAAAAATGGGCTGGGTTCTAAGCTTACATTCAAATAAAGATACCAAGAGAATGAAGAAAATTTGATAATAGGAGTAAATTAGAAAGTTGCTTAAAATTGCTGCTCTATCTAAAACATGATGGTTTAATTTTGACTTGACTATTCCTTTAAATAATGCAAGTCTCTATTCAAACTTTATTTACCCCAAGATAACGATCTGGGAAACCTCACAAAGGTACCAACGGCTGCATTCTCTTAATGTCCAATACCTTAGATTAACAAAGTGCCTTTTTTCAGGCAAGTAGGAGCACGACTCATCTAGCTGTCTCTTTGCAAACGTTATGATCTGTAGTCATGCAGTGCAGAATATGTTGGCGCTTTATGAACCAATATAGATAACCAAAGAGAACCTCTAGTGACACCATGTGGTTGGAAGAGTTAATGACCGTATCACATCTATTGGAAAAATTGTTGAAAAAATAAACTTTATAGATCATATTTAACACGCACATTGTAAAAGTACACATTTTAAATTTATGTACCTAACAATGTGATTTTACTGGTCTTCCTACTAGTTTGAAAGCCTTTAGATACTTGGAGTCTTTTAATCTGTTGGCGATGGTCTTCTGCCATGGTTTTTAATTTTTAAGCATTTCTGAAGATTTTAGTACACGTTGTATAATACTGGCTGGGGGAGGAAGGCATAATCTTAAAGGGACAGTAAAGTCATAATTAGACCTTCATAATTTAGACAGCATACAATTTTAAACACTTTTCTAATTTATTTATATTATTTATTTTGCTTCCTTCTCTTGGTATCCTTTGCTGAAAGGTTTATCTAGGAAAGCTCAGGAGCAGCAAAGAACCTTGGTTCTAGTTGCTGATTGGTGGCTGCATATATATATATATATATATATATATATATATATATATATATATATATATATATATACTGATTGTCATTGGCTCATCCATGTGTTCAGTTAGTACCCAGTAGTGCATTGCTTCTCCTTCAACAAATGATACCAAGAGAATGAAGCAAATTTGATATTCAAAGTAAACTGGAAAGTTGTTTAAAATTGTATGTTCTACCTAAATCATGAGCGAATAATTTGGGGTTTCATGTGCCTTTAATGTACAACGGCCCTTGTTTCAAATGTACAATCAATGTTCTAAGAAAGTTGGTAGCAATAAAACCTTTGTCAATAATCTACAATACCTCCTTCAGTACGTCTCAAATTTACCATTTTTAATATACATTTTACCATTAAAGGTACTCTGCAGTTAGTGCCACTGGATGCCTGCTTTTTTCTTTTTGCTGCTCATTTAAAAAATAAATATAAATCCACAACCAAGGGCACTAGCTGCACAGCACCTTTTGAAAATCATTTGTATCTTTAAAAAGCAGATTTGAAAAGTAGTGAAGAAGATATTGAATATTTCCGTGTAGAAAATGTTGCCAGCCGGTGTTTGTTATGAAGTAACTGGGTGGGGCAGTCAAATACTTTATTTATGAATTTTATGTAAGCTATCCAAGGCACAGATTCATTTCATAATTTAACATAATTTTTTTTTTTTTTTTTTAAAAAGCCCAGTGTCCTAATACCGATGACTTTCTAAACGTTTCACGTGGTCTAATTACATTTCAGTCTTGTGCTTTTCTCTAGCAAATATGTTAAACATGTTAAAGGGATAGTAAACCCCAACATTTTCTTTTATGATTCAGATAGAACATACAATTTTAAACAACTTTCCAATTTAATTCTAATATCAAATTTTCTTCATTCTCTTGTTATCCATTGCTGAAGGGACAGCATTACACTACTGACAGGAAGCGGAAAATATCTATTTAGCCTATCACAAGAGACAAATGTACGCAGGCACCAATTAGCAGCAGCTCCCACTAGTGTAGAATATGTGCGTATTCATTTTTTTAACAAGGGATACTAAGAGAACGAAGCACATTTGAAAATAGAAGTGAATTTAGAAGTGTCTTAAAATGACATAATCTGTCTGAATCATGCAAGTTTCATTTTGACTTTCCTATCCCTTTAAACTGGCATTTCAGTAGGATACCGTGGGTGGGGACTCTGATCTCAACGTCTCTTAAACAAGAATGTTGCCCCAAATAATGTGTAATGTTTAGAATGTTTTGAATATGAAGCACTAGACAGCGGAAGTATCGTATTCTGACTCAGGGTCAATTTTTGACTAAAACAATTTTTGAAGGCCGGCGATACAAAGTGGGCTGAAAAACAGAAAAAAAAAAAAAAAATGTTTTGAATATAGGAAACCATTCTAGGAATGGTGAACTTTCCAAATCTCACCCTTGTGGTTATACTGCGGCTTAAACCCTTTAGTGTCAGTACGTTCTCTGCCAGTTGTTTCAGCCTAATGATCAAGTTTAGCTCACATTTCCAGTACTCACGTGATAAATGCACATTTGCAGCTCACTATTTTAAATAGGTTACACTTTGTGACAACTGTAAACTGTTTTTTGTAGACTAGAAATATTATAACCAAATTGAATTTCCTGTTAACCTGAATAATCCTTATGGTAAATCCTACAAGCCTGTCTTTTTTGTAAATGTAACATTAATTTGCTTTTCTTTTTGCAGTGGTTAGAGACTCGACCTGAGCGTCAGGAGTGCCCTGTTTGTAAAGCTGGGATCAGCCGGGACAAAGTCATTCCTATATATGGCAGAGGAGAAAGCAATCCGCAAGACCCCAGGTAACGACACAGTGATGTGCACATTGCAGGGTGGCACAGACAGAAGGGAGCTATGAGCCTGTCCCTCCCCCTGAAGGGTGACACAGACAGAAGGGAGCTATGAGTTTGTCCCCCCCCCCCCCCTGCAGGTGACACAGTTACACAGACAGAAGGGAGCTATGAGTCTGTCCCTCCCCTGCAGATGACACAGTGACACAGACAGAAGGGAGCTATGAGTCTGTCCCTCCCCCTGCAGGGTGACACAGTGACACAGACAGAAGGGAGCTATGAGTCTGTCCCTCCCCCTGCAGGTAACACAGTTATACAGACAGAAGGGAGCTATGAGTCTGTCCCTCCCCCTGCAGGTGATACAGTGACACAGACAGAAGGGAGCTATGAGTCTGTCCCTCCCCCTGCAGGGTGACACAGACAGAAGGGAGCTATGAGTCTGTCCCCCCCCCCCTGCAGGTGACACAGTGACACAGACAGAAGGGAGCTATGAACCTGTACCTCCCCCTGCAGGTGACACAGACAAAAGGGAGCTATGAGCCTGTCCCTCCCCCTGCAGAGTGACACAGTGACACAGACAGAAGGGAGCTATGAACCTGTCCCTCCCCCTGCAGGTGACACAGACAGAAGGGAGCTATGAACCTGTACCTCCCCCTGCAAGTGACACAGACAGAAGGGAGCTATGAGTCTGTCCCTCCCCCTGCAGGTGACACAGTGACACAGACAGAAGGGAGCTATGAACCTGTACCTCCCCCTGCAGGTGACACAGACAAAAGGGAGCTATGAGCCTGTCCCTCCCCCTGCAGAGTGACACAGTGACACAGACAGAAGGGAGCTATGAACCTGTCCCTCCCCCTGCAGGTGACACAGACAGAAGGGAGCTATGAACCTGTACCTCCCCCTGCAAGTGACACAGACAGAAGGGAGTTATGAGTCTGTCCCTCCCCCTGCAGGGTGACACAGACAGAAGGGAGCTATGATTCTGTCCCTCCCCCTGCAGGTGTCACAGTGACAGACAGAAGGGAGCTATGATTCTGTCCCTCCCCCTGCAGAGTGACACAGACAGAAGGGAGCTATGATTCTGTCTCTCCCCCTGCAGGTGTCACAGTGACAGACAGAAGGGAGCTATGATTCTGTCCCTACTCTTGCAGGGTGACAGACAGAAGGGAGCTATGAGTCTGTCCCTCCCCCTGCAGGGTGATACAAACAGAAGGGAGCTATGAGTCTGTCCCTCCCACTGCAGGGTGACACAGTGACACAGACAGAAGGGAGCTATGAGTCTGTCCCTCCCACTGCAGGGTGACACACTGATACAAACAGAAGGGAGCTATGAGTCTGTCCCTCCCACTGCAGGGTGACACAGAAGGGAGCTATGAGTTTCTCCCTCCCACTGCAGGGTAACACAGACAGAAGGGAGCTATAAGTCTGTTCCACTGCAGAGTGACACAGTGACAGACACAGAAGGGAGCTATGAGTCTGTACCTTTCCTGCAGGGTGACACAGTGATACAAACAGAAGGGAGATATGAGTTAGCCCCTCCCCCAGCAGGGTGACACAGAAGGGAACTATGAGTCTGTCCCTCCCCCTGCAGGGTGACAGTGACACAGACAGAAGGGAGCTATGACACAGTGATACCGACAGAAGGGAGCTATGAGTCTGTCCCTTTTCCTGTAGGGTGACACAAACAGAAGAGTTATTAGTCTGTCACTCCCCCTGCAGGTGAAACAATGACACAGACAGGAGAAAGCTATGAGACTGTCCCTCACCCTGTAGGGTGCCACAGACAGAAGGGAGCTATGTGTCTGTCCTTCCCAGTAGGATCGCTAAGTGACTTAGACAGATTGGAGCCGTGAGACTGTCTCTCTCCCTACAGGGTGACACAGCAACACTGACAGAAGGGAACTAGGAATCTGTCCCTACCTCTGCGGAATTACACAGTGACACAGAAAAGTGCTGTGTGCCTGCCTGCTGGGAGCTATGAGTCTGTCCCTCCCCCTGCAGGGTGACACAGACAGAAGGGAGCTATGATTCTGTCCCTCCCCCTGCAGGGTGACACAGACAGAAGGGAGCTATGATTCTGTCCCTCCCCCTGCAGGGTGACACAGACAGAAGGGAGCTATGATTCTGTCCCTCCCCCTGCAGGGTGACACAGACAAGGGAGCTATGATTCTGTCCCTCCCCCTGCAGGGTGACACAGACAGAAGGGAGCTATGATTCTGTCCCTCCTCCTGCAGGGTGACCCAGACAGAAGGGAGCTATGATTCTGTCCCTCCCCCTGCAGGGTGACACAGACAGAAGGTAGCTATGATTCTGTCCCCCCCCTGCAGGGTGACACAGTGACACAGACAGAAGGGAGCTATGAGTCTGTCCCTCCCCCTGCAGAGTGACACAGACAGAAGGGAGCTATGAGTCTGTCCCTCCCCCTGCAGGGTGACACAGTGACACAGACAGAAGGGAGCTATGATTCTGTCCCTCCCCCTGCAGGGTTACAGTGACACAGACAGAAGGGAGCTATGTGTCTGTCCCTCCCCCTGCAGGGTTACAGTGACACAGACAGAAGGGAGCTATGAGTCTGTCCCTCCCCCTGCAGGGTTACAGTGACACAGACAGAAGGGAGCTATGAGTCTGTCCCTCCTCCTGCAGGGTTACAGTGACACAGAAGGGAGCTATGAGTCTGTCCCTCCTCCTGCAGGGTTACAGTGACACAGAAGGGAGCTATGAGTCTGTCCCTCCTCCTGCAGGGTTACAGTGACACAGAAGGGAGCTATGAGTCTGTCCCTCCCCCTGCAGGGTTACAGTGACACAGAAGGGAGCTATGATTGTGTCCCTAACCCAGCGGCACAGATAGAAGGGATCTAGGAAGCGGTCCCTCCCCCTGCAGGGTGACACAGACAGAAGGGAGCAAGGAAGCTGTACCTCCCCTTGCGGGGTGACACAATGACACAGAAGAGAGCTGTCACTCCTCCTGTAGGATGACTGACAGAAGGGAGCGAGGAAGCTGTCCTTCCTCCTGCAGGGTGACACAGTGACATAGAAGAGAGCCGTCACTCCTCCTGCAGGGTGACACAGTGACATAGAAGAGAGCCGTCACTCCTCCTGCAGGGTTACACAGACTGCAGGAGGAGTGCGACTCCTAGTTCCTTTCAGACTGTCCTTTTTTACTTTTCTCATTTTGGTTTTCTTCCTCAGGTTAAAAACTCCCCCAAGACCACAGGGACAAAGAACGGAGCCGGAGCCAGAGCACAGAACAGGAGGAGGGGTAGGTCACATTTAATATATTTATTCTTAGCAGTGGAATATAGTGAAGGGGCCTTGTGTAAACCATCTGATATTTTATCTAAATCTCTAACATTCGTCTCTCATTTTCTTCATTGCCACATTTCTCATTTTATTTTCTTACTCTCCCTCAGGGGATTCCTGGGTTCACAGATACCGGTTTCCACATGTCGTTTGGCATTGGCGCCTTTCCCTTCGGTCTCTTCACCACAGTCTTTAACACCAATGATTTTCACACCGCACCCCGTGCAGGTACATTTGCGTAAAGCTTTCGCTGAGCATCGTATGCTGCAGCAACAACGTTTTTTCAGTTTGAGCTAAAACGGTTCAATCTGTTAAACGCCATCTGTACATGTGTATATGTCACTGAATTGTACATTAAAGGGACAATCTAGTCCAAAATAAACTTTCATGATTCATATAGAGTGTAATTTTAAACAACTTTCCAATTTACTTTTATCATAAATTTTGCTTTGTTCTTTTGGTATTCTTAGTTGAAAACTAAACCTAAGTAGGCATATATGCTAATTTCTTAGCTCTTGAAGGCCGCCTCTTATCTCAGTGCAATTTGACAGTTTTTTGCAGCTCGAGGGCTTTAGTTCATGTGTGCCATATAGATAACATTGTGCACGTGGAGTTACCTAGGAGTCTGCACTGATTGGCTAAAATGCAAGTCAGTCAAAAGAACTGAGATAAGGGGCAGTCTGCAGAGGCTTAGACACAAGGTAATCACAGATGTAAAACGTGTATTATTATAACAGTGTTGTTATGCAAAACTGGGGAATGGGTAATAAAGGGATTATCTATCTTTTTAACCAATAAAAGTCTGGTGTAGACTGTCCCTTGAATACACTGTATATTCACATCTAAATAGGCAAAAAATCTCTGCTCTCAATCCAAAGCCAGACACCCCCTCTAGAACCAATCAGAGAGACTGTTAAATGTTCAATTATGTTTGCACAAAAAAACCCCCAGCAGAAACATATTTGTCACAGCCAGTTTACGTCATTTGCAACTCCAAGAGTACCCGCTAGAAGGCATCACTGATTACACGCTTCATCTAGAGCTACAGATTGTTAAAGGGACAGTAAACGCCTTGTATGTATTTTTTGTTAGCAGATGTGTTATTCTTTAGAGAACAAGTCTAAACATTTTCAACTTAAAGGGATATGAGAGCCAATTTTTTTTTCTTGCATGATTTAGATACAGCAACAATTTTAAGCAACTTTCTAATTTACTTCTATTAATTTTTCTTTGTTCTCTTGGTATCTTTATTTGAAAAGCAGGAATGTAAGCTTAGGAGCCGAGAGTTGGAGCTCCTGAAACTATCTCGCGCTGAGGTGGCTGCGTGCGCATCCAACATTCCTTTGAGGATGCGTGCGCAACTGCGACGGACACGTTACAAACGTGATTTATAGTGTAGATTAGCTTAGCGCCAGCTTTTTAAAGCAAAGGGTTAGATAGATATTTTACAACAAAAACGGAGCGCCGCTCCTGGCTCTACTGAGCGGGTCTTTTTTCTTCTCCTAAGCACATAGCGGCACGCTGTCTAGTCACAACCGGCCCGATCGCGCTATTAAACTCAACGTGGCGCACTACCAGAGCGCTTATGAGAAGAAAGAAAACCGACCCGCTCGGTAGAGCCAGGAGCGGCATTCTGTTTTCTATATAACCCTTTGCTTTAAAAACATGGCGGTAAGCTGTTATATAATTTTACACTATATGCAGAATTATTTAACATTTATTTGCTAGGTTTACTGCCCCTATAAATTTAAACAGATTTATAAATTTATGTGCGAGTGTAAAGATATCAATAACATTTATATAGTTAAAATATATACTGTATATATTGTTCGTATAATGAAAATTTCCATTGATTGTGTGTATGGGCTAATACTCCTTGGCTTTTGGGCACTTCCTGCATGGTTCATAGGTAAAATCAGCATTTATAAGAAGAGCATAACTGATAATGCATTGGATCCATTCCTGACTAAATTTTAATTGCAAAATAAATTGTCAACCTGTTTAAATGCTGTTTCGTACGGATGATAGAAAATTAAGGACAGCGTCCTCTTAACTCTGTTATATATTACCCCAGGGCTTGACAAACCCAGGAGCCAAGAAGCTACTTGCTCTTAGAATTGTACTCCTGGCTCCTAACTTTTTGGGTTATTCTCCATATATCTACTGTATATACAAATCTGATTCCTAAAAGTATGTCTTTTTAAAATATAGGAGCCAATAATGATATTTAGGAGCCAGATTTGTTTACCACTGCATTAACCCTTTTTATTTCCCCTCAGACACTGGGCTACCACTGGGTAGACAACTGGGATTGCCGAACTCCCTCTTTCTTCTTATTGCGGCCTTTTTCTTCCTGTGGCTACTCAGCGTGTGAGGACCAACGCACTCCTCTAACTCCTGCCTGTGATACAGGTGGCAGCAGTCCGCTCCAGACACTCCACCCTCATCTCCCGCAGCTGGCACTCCTGGGACAATCTCCTGCCTAAACGTCTAGATGATTCACATATATTTATATATGTATAAATATCTCACTACATAAGAATAATTACATGAAATCCTTCTTGCTGCACAACTTAATTTTAGCTGCTTTCGAGGTACTGTTTTGTTTATAGTCAAACTTATTTTATCCCTTAAAAATAACGCTTTTTTTTAATTACAAATTCTATATCTGGTGAATCAATTATGCTGTGGATTGTTTGGGGGCATTTAAAATGCCTACCATATTGTTGAATGTGTTATTTGTATCTTAATATTTTTTTTTAATGGTATATCATTCGGTGTTACTCTATATAAACACAGCCATCTAAGATTACTTTGATGTGTTTATGAACAACCTATAAAGACCTTAAAAAATAGATTTAGGGTTTTGTGGCAAAAGCAGGGAGATTATATTATATATTATTTTAAATTTGTTTTTTTATGATCTCAAAATTAAATTCACTGGGTGTTTTTAAAACAGACTCTCTGATGCTTGGTCCAACCAGAATCGTACTGCAGAACATTCTATGATTAAACCGTCACAAAAGATTCTATCCAGTATGTTTCTTATTGACGTCTAGGTCTCTGTTGTGAGATGTTATCCTCCTTCCTGGGGGGCACTAAAGAACCTAGTGACAATTGAGTATATGGATATGCTGGCTAGATCATTGCTTTCTGTCCCACGAAATTGGGCACTGGTAACTTTCGCTTCTACAAAATTCCAATTGTCAATAAATGATTTAACCTTTTATTGTGAGTTTCTCTAAGATAGGTTGGTATGTTATGAATGCGTTGAGGGTAGAATTAATGGACACATACGAGGACGATTGATGTTTGTGTGTGTGTAATCGTGTGCGGAAGAAGTTGGCCCTGCGTGTGTGAGAAGGAAAGAGTGATGCTACGTCTGAATATGTTCAGTTCATCATCTGCGACTCTTCTGCCAGATCATATGTGAAGAACTTGGTTGGGGAAATCAAAAATATGGGCTAATACCGGCTATGATCACAGCCATCGTATTCTCTACAAATGCTTACATCGTGCCAGTAGCCATGCATTTCTGTTGAGGTCACTTGAGCACCTTTTCCATAAACCATAAGCGAAATAAAACCATCTTGCTTGAGGACCCAAATACCGAAGACGGCAACCAGTACACCAAGTGTCAACGCAAAAGAAGCAGAGACATGCCATGCATTGAGTAACAAATTATGGAGAATTTATACTTCCTATTGTGACTACGGCTGTTTTTTATATGTATGGCACCTTTTGTATGGTTAACAGAAACCCAGACGTGACTAGAGTTTGGCAGTGGCAGTTATGATGCCAGGTTTTATAATTACACCTAAAGATGTTTTTCCCAATAGTGGTCTGTAGCTGTGGGTCTAGCAATAGTGCTAATACATTGTCTACAGGTGTCCTGTTGTGAAAGCTTCAGGCCACTCTGCAGGACCAGAGTATAATCCATTGTGGCAGCTAACGTGATTACTCCTTGAAGGATGTTTCCACTTTAGTTCTGGTCCCCATCTAGGCATGTAGACATCACATGATTAGGAGTATCCCTAAAGACCCACAACCATTCCTACAACTTTTTTTTCTCAAAGGAGATGGCCTAGAATTGTTATACAAGATGTTTGCTGGATTCTGTATGTTGTACCCCCATTTATAGCTGTAGTTGAAGAAGGAAATACCCTGATCCAATTAATATTTGTAAGGTGGCAAGTTTCATTGCGGTGTCAGTTGGCTTGTAATGGCTGATAATGTGGGGCCTTGTTTAGGGCAGCCTGGGTAGAGAGTCTGAAAAGGGCTTGTCATTTGGTAATGGTAGCGTAACATGAAACAGAGGCTGTTTGAAATGAGCCCTTTGAAAAATTGGACCTTTTGCTGACCCCCCCCCCCCCCACAACAGCCTCAACCAGACCACTTTTTATTATAATTTTTTCTTTTAATTACTTTAAAGTAACACCAATATCAATTTGAATCCAAGACATCTTTTTAAGGTTAACTAGAGGCATTTTTGCAATACACAAATTAAAGTAGGGCATCAAATTTTAAAAAAACTTTTGAATTTACTTTAATTAGCAAATCTGCTTTATTCCTTTGGTATTCTTTGTTGAAGGAGCAGCATTGCGTTACAGGAAGCTAGCTGAACACACTGGGTGAACCAATGACAATATGCTTATGTGCAGCCACCAATCAGCAGCTAGGTCCCATTGCTACTCCTAAGCCTACCTAGGTATTCTTTTTAACAAAGTATACCAAAAATTAGATAAAGGAAGTAAATTGGAAAGTTGTTAAAAATTGCATGCTGTGTCTGAATCATAAAAGAAAATGTTTGGGTTTCATATCCCTTTAAATTCTTTTAGTGAAAATTATAATTTGGTTTTGTAATGACTGCGAAACGTGTACTCCAGTAGGTTGTGTGCACACCCATCCAGTGCTTGTGCTTACTAGGATTAATTTGAGTGCTCTGTCCCTTTAATACATTGCAAATTACTAGGGTGCAGCAGTAATTTTTTTTTTTTTAAATAAAAATAAAGTTTTATACAAAACCACTATGCTAGTTACATTCAACACTAAAGAAAATATATAATAAATGTAACACACAGTTTATGGTGGATTTCTAAGCTGTTGTGGATCCTGGTCTTTTTCAGCCTCCGACTTGTCTATGCTTAGGTCATCACCACGGACAAATCCCCAGGGATAGTGGAGTTCCTGGAGCCCTGTGCATTTATTAAACAAAGGAGCTGGCTGCACGTTTCTAGCAAAAGAGGCTTCCAGCATAATCCCTTGGTAAATCTATACATAAATTGGTTACCAAGCTCAGGTATTCATCAGTAGTCTTGACCTACTTCCTAGAGTCTGTAATACAGGTTACACTGCCACTCAGTTGGGCTGCCCTCAAGGTCAGTGGTGGTCTCATTTTATTATTATCGGTTATTTGTAGAGCGCCAACAGATTCCGCATCGCTGTAAACAGGGTAGTAAAACAATTAAAGGGATCAAATGGGTAGAGGGCCCTGCCAAGAGTTGCACTGTTGTAATCAGCTCTTAAGAAGGTGATCTACAGACAGCTGGACTTAAGGGGGTTCAAGGGATAGCAATGGAGGAGTGGAACTGGTATAAAGTAAGGTTAGCATAGGTTGTATGCATCCCTGAACAGTAGAGTCTTTAGGGAGCACTTGAAGCTTTCAAAACTAGGGGAGAGTGTTGTGGGGCGAGGCAGAGAGTTCAAGAGATGGGAGCCAGTCTGGAGAAGTCCTGTAAAAGGGAGTGCGATGAGGTAACCAAAGAGGTGGAGAGTAGGAGGTCATGAGCAGAGCGAAGGGGACGGGAGGGAGAGTATCTGGAGACAAGGTCTGAAATATAGGGGGGAGCAGTGCAGTTGAGGGCTTTGTATGTCAGAGTGAGAATTTTGGGTTTGATCCTAGAGGCAAGAGGAAGCCAGTGAAGAGATTGGCAGAGAGGTGCAGCAGATGAAGAGCGACGTGTAAGGAAGATGAGTCTGGCAGAGGCATTCAATATGGATTTTAAAGGAGCTAGGTGGCAGGTGGGGAGACCAGAGAGGACAGAGTTGCAGTAATCAAGGCGGGAAAGAATGAGAGAGTGGATTAAAATCTTCGTTGTGTCTTGTGTAAGGAAGTGTCTAATTTTGGAGATGTTTTTAAGGTGGAAGCGGCAGTCTTTAGCCAAGGACTGAATGTGAGGAGTGAAGGAAAGATCTGAGTCAAATGTGACCCCGAAACATAGGGCATGCGGGGTAGGGGTAATGATGATGGAGTTGTCAACAGTTATAGAGATATTGGGGGTGGAGATTTTGGAAGAAGGGGGGAAAATGAGGAGCTCAGTTTTGGGGAGATTTAGCTTGAGGTAGTGAGAGGACATCCAGGAAGAGATGTAAGAAAGACGTTTAGTGACACGGTTAGCAAGGAAGGAGATAGGTCTGGTGCAGAGAAGTAGATTTGGGTGTCATTGGCATACAAATTATATTGGAAACTGTGGGACTTAATTAGGGAACCTAGTGATGATGTATAGATTGAGAAGGGAAGGGGACCGAGGACCGAGCCTTGCGGTACTCCGACAGAAAGTGGTGACGGGGCAGAGCAGGCCCCAGAGAAGGCTACACTGAAGGTACGGTTTGACAGGTAGGATTTTATATTTGATAGCCCTGATTGTGACAACAGGGGCCAGATTTGAAGCAAGACACCAAATGTGACCGTTTCAAAGATATTAGAGGACATTGGGACAAGACGAGAACAAGGTTTATGGTATGGTAATGGGGCACCTGGCCTAATTCAAATCCAGCAACATTTATTGGTATCCCTGCTATATATACAGTATATGTTATATAAGGAATATGAAACAAAAAAAAAACAAAAAAGTTTCCTACTTCTATTATCAAATTTGCTTCGTTCCCATGGTATAATTTTGTTGAAGAGATACCTGGGTATCTGTCTGGAGCACTGCATGGTAGGAAATAGTGCTGCCATCTAGTGCTCTTGCATATGAATAACATTCTTGTTAAACTGTTGCCATATAGTGCTCAAGAGACGTGTACGCTCCTGATTTATGTCCCTGCTTTTTAAGAAAAGATACCAAGAGAACGAGGAAAAATTTGATCAGAGAAGTAAATTAGAAAGTTATTTAAAATTGCATGCTCTATCTGAATCATGAAAGAAACATTTTGGATCTCCTATACCTTTTACTTTTCTTACAACTACCTGTATTTCTGTTATCAAATGTACCTTGTTATTTTGGTGTTCTGTGTTCACACTTAGCTGTTTTCCTTAAATGCATACTGAAGTAGGCTCATGAAGGGTGCATGTGTCTTGAGCACTATATGTATAATAGGCAGAATCCTGTTATTAAGGATTTGCTTACTAAATAAATTCCTAATATGGTGGCGGCGGTGGGATTCAGCTATTGGCGCCAGATGTGTTCCTCTAATATTGCAACACACGTCTGGATTTGCACAAATATTTTTGTTTTGCACTATTACACAAATAAATCTGCTGCCTGTGCCCATATCCGTTACAAGTTTAGTAAATGAGTGCCTAATAAAGAAATTCCTCTAATGACTAATGTAAAACATTGTTACAAGCATTGTGACCATAAAGTGCTCAAGATGCGCACGTTCCTGAGCCTATTTAGATATACTATAATGGAACGGAGCTGTGTTCCAACAAAGGATATGGGCCGAATTCTCAAAAACTCGCTGATATGGAGAGAAATCATCAGCTTATTTTACCAAGCACTATATTGTAAAGTAAGTGGCTCTCATTTGCATAAAGACTATTGCTAGGTTGCTAGGATTGTCCTCTAGTCCTTGAACAAGGAGGGGAACAGGATGCCACAAAAGTTAGGATGATCGATGCAAATGCGTTAAACCCCTGTGCTCTTAGGACGGCATGGGACATCCTAAAGGCAACAAGGGG
>NC_069505.1:577007414-577069914 GCF_027579735.1 Bombina bombina
GCTCTCTGGGCTTGTGAGATCTTCTAAAGTCTGAGGGCCGATTGTCTAAAGCTCTCTGGGCTTGTGAGACTTTCTAAAGTCTGAGGGCCGATTGTCTCAAGCTCTCTGGTCTTGTGAGACCTTCTAAAGTCTGAGGGCTGATTGTCTAAAGCTCTCTGGGCTTATGAGACTTTCTAAAGTCTGGGGGCCGATTGTCTCAAGCTCTCTGTGCTTCTGAGACCTTCTAAAGTCTGAGGGCCGATTGTCTCAAGCTCTCTGGGCTTGTGAGATCTTCTAAAGTCTGAGGGCCGATTGTCTAAAGCTCTCTGGGCTTGTGAGACTTTCTAAAGTCTGAGGGCCGATTGTCTCAAGCTCTCTGGTCTTGTGAGACCTTCTAAAGTCTGAGGGCTGATTGTCTAAAGCTCTCTGGGCTTGTGAGATCTTCTAAAGTCTGAGGGCTGATTGTCTAAAGGTCTCTGGGTTTGTGAGATTTCGTAAAGTCTGAGGGTCCATTTAAAGGCTTCAAAAAGTTAGGAGCCGGGGGCAAAACTTTAGGAGCTAGTGGCCTGGGTTTATTGAGCCCATAATCTAAACAATAAAACTCATCTACAGTTTTTCAGAAACAAGGCTTTTAAATTTTAAAAATATTATATAAAACATTAGCTGCTGATTGGTGGCTACACATATACCACATATGTCTTTTGTCATTGGTTAACCAATGTGTTCAGCTAGCTCCCAGTCTTCAAACATTTCCGGTGCCAAGCTGCTCGGATTTCCCAGTCCTGTTTCTCACACTGAAAGGTGGCGAGATTGTGTCAAAATACACAAAATACTGATTACCCTTAAAAAAAATGCATTTGAAAATATAGGTAATTGTAAGATACTATTCAGTAAAAGCAGGGTACTCTGATTTATATTGACTGCAGGGTTTAATTTTTAAAGTCCCCTCCCTGCTAACTTTTATCCCCCCAGCAAAATTTCCTTTTCCATCAAGTTCCATTACTTTCTACGGGAGGCAACTTATAGGGAAAAACCCCTTTTTTTATGTAATTCCCTGAGGGCAGCCCCTGAGATTGTTGGTTCCTTTCTTCTACAAGATATGACGAGTCCACGGATTTCATCCTTGTGGGATTTATCCTCCTGCTAACAGGAAGTGGCAAAGAGCACCACAGCAGAGCTGTATATATAGCTCCTCCCTTCCTTCCAGCCCCAGTCATTCTCTTTGCCTGTGTTAGTAATAGGAAGAGGTAAAGTGAGGTGTTAGTTTTAGATTCTCCAATCAAGAAGTTTTTTTTTAAAATGGTACCAGTGAGTACTATTTTCCTCAGGGAGAAATGGATTAAGGAATGAAGAAATTTTTCTGCCCTGAGGTTGATGATATTAGCAGACGTTACTAAGATTCATTCTGGTTTCCACAGAGCTTCTGAAGGTAGTGCAAGAGAAATCTTCAGTGTGGAGAACGGTGTCATGCTACAAGCAGCATTGAGGTATGTTCAGTCTTTTATTTCTGAGGAGACTTGTTATATTAGAACTGGCTGACATTTTTCCCTGTAAGGGAAGGGGTAAGCAGTAGACCTATATGACTGAGGGTGTTACTGAAATTCCTGTTTGATATATATTGCTACTACGTTTTTTGTATAGCTATATTGGGGCTTAACACTGGGAGAGGCAGCTTGACACTTATATGTTTAATATTGAAGGGGTCAGTAGGGCTGCAGTGATATGTATTATGATTGTGAGTACAGGGGACCACATGGCTTTTTTTCAAACAGCTTCCCATGCGGTTAGGCAGACTGTTGATGCAACGTCCATGATTGGCGGGGCCTATTTCGCACGCTCAGACGCGCAGTTTTCTTTCACTAAGAAGGCAGCAGGCATTAGCTCCGGTGGGGCCTAAAGTTGTTTTCCAGTCACCGGATCATTGTCGAGTCAATTTGAGTACCCTGAGGGCAGGTAGGCGAGGTGCAGGGGCAGTTTTCATTGTTTAAGTCTATTTTTTTAATTAAAATGTCTCTTTAAAGGGTGATTTAACTCTTGCTTATGGGGTGCTATAATTTTTGGCAAAATTGAACTGTCTTTTATAATCGTTTTGTGATAAAAATCGTTTTTAGGGCAGTTCAGAAAAATTGTTGCGCTTTTATTTCTTTAAGGCGCAGTACGTTTTTTTCAAAAAGTTTTTTGCATCAGTAAATAAGGTGATTTATGACTATTGTGGCTATTGCTAGTCTGTTTCACATGTCTGAACTTGAGGAAACTCCTTGTTCTATGTGTTTAGAAGCCATTGTGGAACCCCCTCTTACTTTGTGTACCTCTTGTACTGAAAGGGCCTTACAATGTAAAAAGCATATTTTATGTAAAGAAAGTGTGTCTAAGGATGATTCTCAGTCTGAAGAGAATCAGGATATGCCATCTAATTCTCCCCAAGTGTCACAACCTTTAACGCCCACCCAAGTGACGCTGAGTTCCTCAAATGCGTCTAATTCTTTTACTCTGCAGGATATGGCTGCAATTATGTCAACTACCCTTACAGAAGTATTATCTAAGTTACCGGTGTTACAGGGTAAACGCAGTGGGACAGGTATTAATGTGAATACTGAATCATCTGATGCTTTGTTGGCTATTTCCGATGTCACAGGGATCTGAGTTGGGGGTCAGGGAAATTTTGTCTGAGGGAGAACTTTCGGAACCGGGAAGTGTGTTACCTCAGACAGATTCGGATGTCATGTCCTTTAAATTTAAGCTAGAACACCTCCGCCTGTTACTACGGGAGGTCTTAGCGACTTTGGATGACTGTGACCCTATTATGGTACCACCAGAGAAATTGTGTGAAATGGATAAATATCTAGAAGTTCCCGCTTACACTGATGTTTTTCCGGTTCCTAAGAGGATCTCGCAGATTATTAAGAAGGAGTGGGACAGACCGGGTATACCGTTCTCTCCCCCTCCTAATTTTAAGAAAATGTATCCCATATCAGACACCATTCAGGACTCTTGGCAGACTGTCCCTAAGGTGGAGGGAGCTATATCTACCCTGGCTAAGCGTACAGCTATTCCTATTGAGGACAGCTGTGCTTTCAAAGACGTATGGATAAAAAGTTAGAGGGTCTTCTAAAGAAGTTATTTATTCATCAGGGTTTCCTTTTACAACTGACAGCCTGCATTGTTCCAGTTACTACTGCAGCGGCTTTCTGGTTTGATGCCTTAGAAGAGTCTCTTAAAATTGACACTCCCTTAGAGGATATTTTAGATAGAATTAAGGCTCTCAAACTGGCTAATTCTTTTATCACAGATGCCACCTTTCAAATTGTTAAGTTGGCGGCTAAAAATGCAGGATTTGCCATTTTAGCGTGTAGAGCGTTATGGTTAAAATCATGGTCTGCTGATGTATCATCTAAGTCAAAGCTCTTGGCTATTCCTTTCAAGGGTAAGACTCTATTTGGGCCTGAGTTGAAGGAAATCATCTCTGACATTACTGGAGGTAAAGGTCATGCTCTACCTCTGAATAAGTCCGTTAAGATGAGGGGTAAACAAAATAATTTTCGTTCCTTTCAGAACTTTAAAGGAGTACCCTCTTCTTCCTCTTCCTCCACAAAGCAGGAAGGGAATTTTGCTCAGACCAAGTCCGTCTGAATACCCAACCAGGCTTGGAACAAGGGTAAACAACCCAAGAAGCCCGCTGCTGCTACCAAGATAGCATGAAGGGGCGGCCCCCGATCCGAGTCCGAATCTAGTAGGGGGCAGACTTTCTCTCTTTGCCCAGGCTTGGACAAGAGATGTTCAGGACCCCTGGGCACTGGAAATTGTGACCCACGGGTATCAACTGGAATTCAAAGAATTTCTCCCAAGGGGGAGATTTCTTCTTTCAAGATTGTCTGTAGACCAGATAAAAAGAGAGGTGTTCTTATGTTGTGTAAAAGACCTCTCTACTATGGGAGTAATTCGTCCCGTTCCAAGACTGGAACAGGGGCAGGGGTTTTACTCAAATCTCTTCATGGTTCCTAAAAAAGAAGGAACTTTCAGGCCCATTTTAGATCTCAAGAGTCTAAACAAGTTTCTGAGAGTCCCATCGTTCAAGATGTAGACTATCCGAACAATTTTACCAATGATCCAGGAGGGTCAATATATGACTACCGTGGACTTGAAGGATGCATACCTTCATATTCCTATTCACAAGGATCATCATCAATTCCTAAGGTTTGCCTTCCTGGACAAACATTTTCAGTTCGTGGCCACAGCACCCAGGATCTTCACAAAGGTTCTAGGGTCCCTTCTGATGGTTTTCAGGCCTCGGGGCATAGCAGTGGCGCCTTATCTGGACGATATCTTGATTCAGACGTCGACTTATCATCTTACAAAGTATCACACAGACACAGTGTTGTCCTTTCTGAGAACTCGCGATTGGAAGGTGAATCTAGAAAAGAGTTCACTAATTCCTCAGACAAGGGTTCCCTTCTTAAGAACTATGATAGATTCTACAATGAAGAGTTTTCTGACGGAGGTCAGAAAGTCAAAAATTCTAAATACTTGTCGAGCCCTTCAGTCCAATCCTCGGCCATCAGTGGCTCAGTGTATGGAGGTAATTGGATTGATGGTGGCAGCAATGGACATCATTCCATTTGCTCGGTTTCATCTCAGAACACTGCAACTGTGCATGCTCGGACAGTGGAATGGACTATACAAATTTATCTCCTCTGATAAATCTGGATCGAGAGAACAGAAACTCTCTTCTTTGGTGGTTGTCGCCGGATCATCTGTCCCAGGGGACGTGTTTCCGCAGACCCTCGTGGGTGATAGTGATAACGGACGCCAGTCTTCTAGGCTGGGGTGCAGTCTGGAATTCCCTGAAAGCTCAGGGTGTATGGACTCAGTTATTCCAATCAATATTCTGGATTTGAGAGCAATATTCAATGCGCTTCAGGCATGGCCTCAGTTGGCTTCGGCCAAATTCATCAGATTCCAGTCGGACAACATCATGACTGTGGCTTACATCAATCATCAGGGAGGAACGAGGAGTTCCTTAGCGATGACAGAAGTATCCAAGATAATTCAATGGGCAGAGACCCACTCTTGTTATCTGTCAGCAATCTACATCCCAGGAGTGGACAACTGGGAAGCGGATTATTTAAGCCGACAGGCTTTTCATCCGGGGGAGTGGGAACTCCATCCGGAGATATTTGCCTCACTGATTCTTCGATGGGGCAAACCGGAATTGGATCTGATGGCGTCTCGACAGAATGCCAAGGTCCCAAGATACGGCTCCAGGTTGAGAGATCCTCAGGCCGAACTAATAGATGCCTTAGCAGTGCCTTGGTCGTTCAACCTGGCTTATGTGTTTCCGCCGTTTCCTCTCCTTCCCCGGGTGATTGCTCGGATCAAACAGGAGAGAGCTTCAGTATTTCTAATCGAGCCTGCGTGGCCACGCAGGACTTGGTATGCAGATCTAGTGGAAATATCCTCTCTGCCTCCGTGGAAACTCCCAGTGAGACAGGACCTTCTCATTCAAGGTCCTTTCCAACATCCAAATCTAATTTCAATGCAGCTGACTGCTTGGAGATTGAACGCTTGATTTTATCTAATCGGGGGTTCTCTGATGCGGTCATTGATACGTTGATTCAGGCACGTAAGCTTGTCACTAGGAAGATCTATCATAAGATATGGCGTAAATATATTTTTTGGTGTGAATCCAAAGGCTACTCATGGAGTAAGGTTAGGATTCCTAGGATTCTGTCTTTTCTCCAAGAAGGATTGGAGAAAGGGTTATCAGCGAGTTCCTTAAAGGGACAAATTTCTGCTTTGTCAATTTTGCTTCACAAACGTTTGGCAGATGTTCCAGACGTTCAATCTTTTTGTCAGGCTCTAACCAGAATTAAGACTGTGTTTAGACCAATTGCTCCACCCTGGAGTTTGAATTTAGTTCTTAGTGTTCTTCAAGGGGTTTCGTTTAAACCCATGCATTCCATAGATATTAAGTTATCCTGGAAAGTTTTGTTTTTGGTTGCTATTTCTTCTGCTCGAAGAATTTCTGAGCTTTCAGCATTACAATGTGATTCACCTTATCTTATCTTATATTCTGATAATGTGGTTTTACGTACCAAACCTGGGTTCCTCCCTAAGGTTGTTTCAAATAAGAATATTAATCAGGAAATTGTTGTTCCTTCTTTATGTCCTAATCCTTCTTCTAAGAAGGAGCGTCTGTTGCATAACTTGGACGTGGTCCGTGCCTTGAAGTTTTACTTGCAGGCGACTAAGGATTTCCGTCAATCATCTTCATTATTCATTGTCTTTATTGGAAGCGTAGGGGTCAGAAAGCTACGGCTACCTCTCCTTCTTTTTGGCTGAAGAGTATCATCCGCCTGGCATCTGAAACTGCTGGACAGCAGCCTCCTGAAAGAATTACGGCTCATTCTACTAGGGCTGTGGCTTCCTCATGGGCAATTAAAAAACGATGCTTCTGTTGAACAGATTTGCAAGGCTGCGACTTGGTCGTCTCTTCACACTTTTTCCAAATTTTCCAAATTTGATACTTTTGCTTCTTCTGAGGCTGGTTTTGGGAGAAAGGTTATTCAAGCAGTGGTGCCTTCCGTTTAGGTTCCTGTCTTGTTCCCTCCCTTTCATCCGTGTTCTGTAGCTTTGGTATTTTATCCCACAAGTAAGGATGAAATCTGCGGACTCGTCATATCTTGTAGAAGAAAAGTAAATTTATGCTTACTTGATAAATTAATTTCTTCTACGATATGACGAGTCCACGGCCCACCCTGTTATTTTTAAGACAGATTTAGATTATATATATTTTTTGTAAACTTCAGTCACCTCTGCACCTTTGGCTTTTCCTTTCTCTTCCTAACTTCGGTCGAATGACTGGAGGTGGAGGGAAGGGAGGAGCTATATATACAGCTCTGCTGTGGTGCTCTTTGCCACTTCCTGTTAGCAGGAGGATAAATCCCACAAGTAAGGATGAAATCCGTGGACTCGTCCTATCGTAGAAGAAATTAATTTATCAGGTAAGCATAAATTTACTTTTTTCTGTCTTTGCAAAGTTTTGATCATTTTGCTCTAAGAGAGAGGAGGTACTAGAATTATTGAGCAATAAATTACAGATCTTAAGAAATGAGATATGAAACCCAAAATTCTTATTTTGTGATTCAGACAGAACATAGAATTTGAAGAAAGTTTCTAAGTTATTTATATTATCAAATTTTCTTTGTTTGCATAGTTTTCTTTAATGAAAGGCATACCTACGTAGCTAATGTGAACATCTGCTGCACTATATGATAACATTATTTGCAAGAATTCTTTTCAACACTAGATTGCAGCAATGTATAACATTGCTAAAAGTAATTTTGCAAAATTGCCATATAGTGCGCCAGACATTTGCATGCTTTTGAGTCTAACTACCTGCAGAATTTAAGTTTTATGACCCGTTAAAAGCAATATAGTTTATCTAATGCACTCACCACCTACTGTAGCCTTTCGTCAAATGCGTTTAGAAAATTCTATAGAATTTCGCAAATCACAGGTTTTAATAAAGTGAAGTTTAATACTTTTATTAAATATCATGCAAACAAAATTGTATGGTATTTAATAAAATTATTGGACTTCATTAAAGGGACAGTAAACACTTTCATGATTCAGGTAGAGAATATAATTTTAAACAACATTCCAATTTACTTCTCTTATCTAATTTGCTTCATTCCTTATATATCCTTTGTTGAAGAAATCGCAATGCACATGTGTGAGCTAATCACACGAGGCATCTATGTGCAGCACCCAATCAGCAGCTACTGAGCCTATCTAGATATGCTTTTCAGAAAAGAATATCAGGAGAATTAAGCAAATTAGATAAATGAAGTTAATTAGAAAGTTGTTTAAAATTGCATGCTGTATCTGAATCAATATTTCTTTATGCGACACAGTAAGGAAATAACAGCTTACACTTCTATCATCTATGAGCAAGAGGTGCAAGGCAGGATTAGTCCAAGTGTTACAGAAGTGTAAAAAGTATCTCTTCCTGCTCTGTTATGTGTCACTGTCACCACTCTTCGCCACTAATTGGATTAATTAACATGCATAATTAAAACACAATTAGAGGACCAATGATGACGAGCTTACAGAATAATTAGCATTCATCAGGGAGCCGTTATATTCAGACAGAATTGCTCCCACGTGTAATATACAGATCTAAGAGGTCCCTTAACACTATATGGAAATTGAAAGGCCACATGTGTTTAATATTCCGATAGAAGGGACCCTTGTGTTATAGACTGATTAAATATCTCCTATGTACTTTTATTTACACATATAAGAAAGAGTGTCACAAAAATAGGTGTCCTTTACTATTATGAAAGTGTATCACCTTTAGCTGAATTCAAAGATTGAACTGGGGGACATAGTTAAAGGGACATGAAAACCAAACATTTTCTTTTGTGATTGAGACAGAGCATACAATTTTAAAAAAAAGTGTCCAATTTACTTCTGTTATCAAATTTGCTTTGTTCCCATGATATTCTTTGTTGAAGAGATACCCAGGTAGGCGTCTGGAGCACTACATGACAGGAAATAGCGCTGCCCTCTAGTGTTCTTGCAAATGTATTACATTCTTGCAAAGCTGCTGCCATATGGTACTCAATTTATCAAGCCATGGCGTACATATGTGCCCCAGCTCACCTCTGGCGGGCTACAATCCGCTGGCGCCCCTGCCTGCACACAGCCAATCACATGCGGGCAGGACCTCCACCTAAGTGGTGGAAAAGAGGCTAGGCAGCAGCGGTCTGATGACCCCTGCTTGCACATAGCCAATCACATGCGGGCAGGACCTCCACCTAAGTGGTGGTGGAGAAGAGGCTAGGCAGATCACAGCGTTACCTGTTCTGGTGAAAGGTATGTAGATATGCCATCTTGTTGAGTTGTATTCTTGTGTTGACTGGTAGGGCTCAAGATGGTACTTTGGTCGCATTCATCAGAACTAAATGAATATGTACCATTGGTTATCTCAGAAACTCCTACTTTTCATACATCAAAAGATACAGAGATTGAATGGCATACGATATAGGCATGTTTGTCATTGGTTCGCCAAAAATAAAAAAGGATTTAGGGTTGTTCTTGGCTGGCCAATAAGGGAAGTTGCTAAATTGTTCAACCAACATTCCATAAATGTGATTGATTGCACTGCGTTATATAACCTTCCGTACCGGCCAAATAATGAATACTTTATAGGGCAAAGGTCTTTGGCTGCATTCCATTACAGATGTCAGCAAGATTAGTACTATTAATCCAGCCTTGTATGTTTCTTCTATGTCACCCATACTGTCTACAGAAACAGGAGAGAGGAAATCCAAATGTTACCCCTAATTCTCTTTTACTCCAGAACAATAAATCTGGTGGGTTCAGTGTTGGCTATATTACCCTTATTTTACAGATTCCTGTAGACAATTATACAACCTTTATAGTCTGAAATATATAAAGGCACAAGAAGTCCCCTACTTGTATAAAGGGAAAGACCCCACAAAAATAAAGTGTTTGTGCAGAAAATAACCTCATTGATAAATGTGGATTAGGAGGTCTCAGTAGAACAATATATTAATATTAGAGTGCAGTTCAGTGTTCTATACAGATAAAATAAGTCCCCTAAGAGCTATACACGCAGACAATTCCCCGTTAGTGTTAAATACAGATAAGAGAAGCACCAGTTTTTTTTGCAATCCCTCAGGCTTTCAGAATTTCAAGCCATCCCTAAAAACACGTTTTCTTCAGAGATGCACAAAGCATATACAGACACATTTCTCGGATTTTCCACCTCACGTCCTTCCTGTTTTGTCTCAGCTGCTTTTCATTTATGCTGATGGGTAATCCTGGATTGTAGACCACCTTGTATAAAACATGGTCTGCGTTATCCAGTTAAGTCATCTACCCTGTATATAGAGTGCACAATTTTCATTTTGTAAATAAATGTTAGCCTGTAATCGTACACCTATTCTCATAGCTCTGCAGAATATTCTTGCTCTATAAATGCTAACAATAATATTATCATTAATAATAAAAGAAAAAATGGTACCACTGTCAGTGTTGTATACAGATAAAAATGTTACCCACCATTAAGTCATAGTCTTCTTTGCCTGCCTCTTCGTTTTTTGTTTTTTTTGTGTTCTAAAATGCAAATACTAGTCTATATTTATTTAAAACAATAACCTGAATACAGTACTGTACTGTCTTCCTCATGGTACTATGTATACATATTAAAAATGATATAAAACTACCTTTAGGTTGCATGTATAAGCTGTATTATTGTTGTTTACACTCGGTCCCATCCCCTCTTAACACCTTTCTAGTGGGTCTTATTTGTCTACATCAGAACAAAGTTCCAACTTAAGCATATAAGTAAAAATCGCGATCTCATTCAGGAAGCGCCTATGGCTTCACTGCAGCCAAACGGCTAGGACGTTACATGACATCCTAATGGTGCTTAAGCCCAGTGCAGTTAGGACAGCATGGAACGTCCCAACAGCAGGAACGGGGTTAAAGCTGTCGCGTTTTACAGACGCCGATATCCATATATTCCAAAATCCAAACCTTTTCCAGTCCCCAGCAGTTTGGTTAAAGCTTTGTGTACCTGTATATATTACCCTATGTGGAAAAACAAATATGTAAATGCATTAAAACCAGAGTTTATTTTTCTAATCAAATATTAATAAGCATGGGAAAAACTAACCTATTAAATAATATTTTATATCATTAAGTTCTTAGTGGGAGAATTTCATTTTAGAATGTTTTATTAATATAACTGGAAATTATTATCAAGTTTGATTCATTCTCTTTGTATCATTTGTTGAAGGAAGCGTGACAATACACTACTTGAATCAACACATCACATCAGGTAAGCCATTGACAAGAGACATATTTGTGCAGCCATCTATCATCAATCAGTAGTGCATTGCTGATCTTTTTCATTAAAGGATACCAAGGGAATTGAGGCAATTTAGATCATAGAAATAAATTGGAAAGTTGTTTTTAACCGGTTATCTCTAACTGAATCCTGAAAGAAACGATGTGGGTTTCACGTCCTTTTAACATAAGCTTTTTGCTATTTAATAAATATATATATTCTCTTGATTTGTTGAAAAGCAGGTAGGAAGTTGTGGAGCAGTATTATTATTATTATTATTATTATCAGGTATTTGTAGAGCGCCAACAGATTCCGCAGCGCTATGGCAGCAGTTTTACAACTATGCTATACATTTGCTAGAAAAAGTAGGTGGCAGCAGCGTTTCCCGTCGTGTACTTCAGAATTGTGCACACTACCTACCTAAATAGCTCTTTAACAAAAAATAATATGAGAACAAAGTAAATGTAGTGCTGTGAAATCTGTTGGCACTCTACAAATAACTGATGATAAATAAAAAAAAAAAAAAAAATTGTACGCTCTGAATCACAAAGTAATGTTGGGTTTCATGTCCCTGTTGGCAAGAGAGTGCCAGAATTTCTACATGTGTATGTGTCTATATATACGTATGGGTTACATACTGTATGTGTGTGTATGTATATGTGTGTGTATGTGTCTATATATACGTATGGGTTACATACTGTATGTATATGTGTGTGTGTGTGTGTGTGTGTGTGTATGTATATATATATATATATATACACACACATACACTAGTCCCGAACATCCAAGCCTTTGTTTTCCTATTTATTGCTCGCTCCAGCGCCTATTTAACGGGCACCCCACCCCACTGATTTTACTGACCACCTGGGTAAAATTTAAGCTAAGATTAGCTAACATTATATATTTTTTTTTTGTTCAGTTTTTTGCACGGCAATAACATTAAATCAATTTATGTTAAATTATGCAATGAATCTACGTTTTGGATAGCTTAAGTAACATTTATAAATAACAGCAACTCAGCGAGCAAAATGTTGTGAGGAGACAGTGCTATCATTAGATAGGGAAATAAAACGATCTAATGTTGCATTTATTTTAAGGTTTGTTCTGTAAATGAACAAATGTCAGAAAAATATGTTAGCGTCATTATTGATTTGACAATATTTTTGGCTCTTCTTAATTAACAAGAATATACAAACTATTTAAAGGGACATAAAACCCAGAATTTGTCTTTCATGGTTTAGATAGAACATACAATTTTAAACAACTTTCCAAAGAACTTCTATTATCATTTGTTTTCCTTTTCTTGTTATCCTTTGTTGAAAAGCAGTAAGGTGAGTTCAGGAGTGTGCACTTCTCTGCATTACTATATGGCAGCAGTTTTACAAAAACGTTATACACCAGCAAGAGCACTAGATGGCAGCACAATTTCCTGTCATGCAGTCCTACAGACATGTGCATGCTACCTATCTAGATATCTCTTCAACAAAGAATAACACAATAACAAAGCAAAATTAATAATAGAAAGCAATTGGAAACTTTTTTTTTATTGTATTCTCTGTCTGAGTCATGAAAGAAATTTTTGGGTTTCATGTCCCTTTAAAAAAATTTTTATTTTTTTATTTTTTTTGTTAAGGCCAAAGTGGATTTGCAAAGCATCATGGATACTAAAAAAAACAAAAAAATGTTTGATAAAAGTGTTTTCTGATGACTTAAAATAACGCTGTGCACAATATTAGTATCATTTACACTAGACAAAGCCACCGGAAAACCAAACGTCAACTGGCTTTTGTAATGGAATATTATTTCGTTTGAAAACCTACATAAACACATGTTGCGGAGTTTTGTACTGGATTGGAATAAACGCGTGTTATACAGCGATAGGAGAGGATGCCCCATTCTGTGTTATGTACAGATAGACAAGTCATCTGATCGTCGTATAGATTGTAAGCTCTGCGGAGCAGGATAAGATTCACTCTCTGCTTTATATAGATAACATAATTTATGTAAGAACTTACCTGATAAATTCATTTCTTTCATATTAACAAGAGTCCATGAGCTAGTGACGTATGGGATATACATTCCTACCAGGAGGGGCAAAGTTTCCCAAACCTTAAAATGCCTATAAATACACCCCTCACCACACCCACAAATCAGTTTAACGAATAGCCAAGAAGTGGGGTGATAAGAAAAAAAGTGCGAAGCATATAAAATAAGGAATTGGAATAATTGTGCTTTATACAAAAAAATCATAACCACCACAAAAAAGGGTGGGCCTCATGGACTCTTGTTAATATGAAAGAAATGAATTTATCAGGTAAGTTCTTACATAAATTATGTTTTCTTTCATGTAATTAACAAGAGTCCATGAGCTAGTGACGTATGGGATAATGACTACCCAAGATGTGGATCTTTCCACACAAGAGTCACTAGAGAGGGAGGGATAAAATAAAGACAGCCAATTCCTGCTGAAAATAATCCACACCCAAAATAAAGTTTAACAAAAAACATAAGCAGAAGATTCAAACTGAAACCGCTGCCTGAAGAACTTTTCTACCAAAAACTGCTTCAGAAGAAGAAAATACATCAAAATGGTAGAATTTAGTAAAAGTATGCAAAGAGGACCAAGTTGCTGCTTTGCAGATCTGGTCAACCGAAGCTTCATTCCTAAACGCCCAGGAAGTAGAAACTGACCTAGTAGAATGAGCTGTAATTCTTTGAGGCGGAATTTTACCCGACTCAACATAGGCAAGATGAATTAAAGATTTCAACCAAGATGCCAAAGAAATGGCAGAAGCTTTCTGGCCTTTCCTAGAACCGGAAAAGATAACAAATAGACTAGAAGTCTTACGGAAAGATTTCGTAGCTTCAACATAATATTTCAAAGCTCTAACAACATCCAAAGAATGCAATGATTTCTCCTTAGAATTCTTAGGATTAGGACATAATGAAGGAACCACAATTTCTCTACTAATGTTGTTGGAATTCACAACTTTAGGTAAAAATTCAAAAGAAGTTCGCAACACCGCCTTATCCTGATGAAAAATCAGAAAAGGAGACTCACACGAAAGAGCAGATAATTCAGAAACTCTTCTAGCAGAAGAGATGGCCAAAAGGAACAAAACTTTCCAAGAAAGTAATTTAATGTCCAATGAATGCATAGGTTCAAACGGAGGAGCTTGAAGAGCTCCCAAAACCAAATTCAAACTCCATGGAGGAGAAATTGACTTAATGACAGGTTTTATACGAACCAAAGCTTGTACAAAACAATGAATATCAGGAAGAATAGCAATCTTTCTGTGAAAAAGAACAGAAAGAGCGGAGATTTGTCCTTTCAAAGAACTCGCGGACAAACCCTTATCTAAACCATCCTGAAGAAACTGTAAAATTCTCGGTATTCTAAAAGAATGCCAAGAAAAATGATGAGAAAAACACCAAGAAATATAAGTCTTCCAGACTCTATAATATATCTCTCGAGATACAGATTTACGAGCCTGTAACATAGTATTAATCACGGAGTCAGAGAAACCTCTATGACCAAGAATCAAGCGTTCAATCTCCATACCTTTAAATTTAAGGATTTCAGATCCGGATGGAAAAAAGGACCTTGAGACAGAAGGTCTGGTCTTAACGGAAGAGTCCATGGTTGGCAAGATGCCATCCGGACAAGATCCGCATACCAAAACCTGTGAGGCCATGCCGGAGCTATTAGCAGAACAAACGAGCATTCCCTCAGAATCTTGGAGATTACTCTTGGAAGAAGAACTAGAGGCGGAAAGATATAGGCAGGATGATACTTCCAAGGAAGTGATAATGCATCCACTGCCTCCGCCTGAGGATCCCGGGATCTGGACAGATACCTGGGAAGTTTCTTGTTTAGATGAGAGGCCATCAGATCTATCTCTGGGAGCCCCCACATTTGAACAATCTGAAGAAATACCTCTGGGTGAAGAGACCATTCGCCCGGATGCAACGTTTGGCGACTGAGATAATCCGCTTCCCAATTGTCTACACCTGGGATATGAACCGCAGAGATTAGACAGGAGCTGGATTCCGCCCAAACCAAAATTCGAGATACTTCTTTCATAGCCAGAGGACTGTGAGTCCCTCCTTGATGATTGATGTATGCCACAGTTGTGACATTGTCTGTCTGAAAACAAATGAACGATTCTCTCTTCAGAAGAGGCCAAAACTGAAGAGCTCTGAAAACTGCACGGAGTTCCAAGATATTGATCGGTAATCTCACCTCCTGAGATTCCCAAACTCCTTGTGCCGTCAGAGATCCCCACACAGCTCCCCAACCTGTGAGACTTGCATCTGTTGAAATTACAGTCCAGGTCGGAAGAACAAAAGAAGCCCCCTGAATTAAACGATGGTGATCTGTCCACCACGTCAGAGAGTGCCGAACAATCGGTTTTAAAGATATTAATTGATATATCTTCGTGTAATCCCTGCACCATTGGTTCAGCATACAGAGCTGAAGAGGTCGCATGTGAAAACGAGCAAAGGGGATCGCGTCCGATGCAGCAGTCATAAGACCTAGAATTTCCATGCATAAGGCTACCGAAGGGAATGATTGAGACTGAAGGTTTCGACAGGCTGTAATCAATTTTAGACGTCTCTTGTCTGTTAAAGACAAAGTCATGGACACTGAATCTATCTGGAAACCCAGAAAGGTTACCCTTGTTTGAGGAATCAAAGAACTTTTTGGTAAATTGATCCTCCAACCATGATCTTGAAGAAACAACACAAGTCGATTCGTATGAGACTCTGCTAAATGTAAAGACGGAGCAAGTACCAAGATATCGTCCAAATAAGGAAATACCACAATACCCTGTTCTCTGATTACAGACAGAAGGGCACCGAGAATCTTTGTGAAAATTCTTGGAGCTGTAGCAAGGCCAAACGGTAGAGCCACAAATTGGTAATGCTTGTCTAGAAAAGAGAATCTCAGGAACTGATAATGATCTGAATGAATCGGAATATGCAGATATGCATCCTGTAAATCTATTGTGGACATATAATTCCCTTGCTGAACAAAAGGCAATATAGTCCTTACAGTTACCATCTTGAACGTTGGTATCCTTACATAACGATTCAATAATTTTAGATCCAGAACTGGTCTGAAGGAATTCTCCTTCTTTGGTACAATGAAGAGATTTGAATAAAACCCCATCCCCTGTTCCGGAACTGGAACTGGCATAATTACTCCAGCCAACTCTAGATCTGAAACACAATTCAGAAATGCTTGAGCTTTCACTGGATTTACTGGGACATGGGAAAGAAAAAATCTCTTTGCAGGAGGTCTCATCTTGAAACCAATTCTGTACCCTTCTGAAACAATGTTCTGAATCCAAAGATTGTGAACAGAACTGATCCAAATTTCTTTGAAAAAACGTAACCTGCCCCCTACCAGCTGAACTGGAATGAGGGCCGTACCTTCATGTGAACTTAGAAGCAGGCTTTGCCTTTCTAGCAGGCTTGGATTTATTCCAGACTGGGGATGGTTTCCAAACTGAAACTGCTCCTGAGGACGAAGGATCAGGCTTTTGTTCTTTGTTGAAACGAAAGGAACGAAAACGATTGTTAGCCCTGTTTTTACCTTTAGACTTTTTATCCTGTGGTAAAAAAGTTCCTTTCCCACCAGTAACAGTTGAAATAATAGAATCCAACTGAGAACCAAATAATTTGTTTCCCTGGAAAGAAATGGAAAGTAGAGTTGATTTAGAAGCCATATCAGCATTCCAAGTCTTAAGCCATAAAGCTCTTCTGGCTAAGATAGCCAGAGACATAAATCTAACATCAACTCTAATAATATCAAAAATGGCATCACAGATGAAATTATTAGCATGCTGGAGAAGAATAATAATATCATGAGAATCACGATTTGTTACTTGTTGCGCTAGAGTTTCCAACCAAAAAGTTGAAGCTGCAGCAACATCAGCCAATGATATAGCAGGTCTAAGAAGATTACCTGAACATAGATAAGCTTTTCTTAGAAAAGATTCAATTTTTCTATCTAAAGGATCCTTAAACGAGGTACCATCTGATGTAGGAATGGTAGTACGTTTAGCAAGGGTAGAAATAGCCCCATCAACTTTAGGGATTTTGTCCCAAAATTCTAATCTGTCAGGCGGAACAGGATATAATTGCTTAAAACGTTTAGAAGGAGTAAATGAATTACCCAATCTATCCCATTCCTTAGCAATTACTGCAGAAATAGCATTAGGAACAGGAAAGACTTCTGGAATAACCGCAGGAGCTTTAAAAACCTTATCCAAACGTATAGAATTAGTATCAAGAGGACTAGAATCCTCTATTTCTAAAGCAATTAGTACTTCTTTAAGTAAAGAGCGAATAAATTCCATCTTAAATAAATATGAAGATTTATCAGCATCAATCTCTGAGACAGAATCCTCTGAACCAGAAGAGTCCAAAGAATCAGAATGATGGTGTTCATTTAAAAATTCATCTGTAGAGAGAGAAGATTTAAAAGACTTTTTACGTTTACTAGAAGGAGAAATAACAGACAAAGCCTACTTTATGGATTCAGAAACAAAATCTCTTATGTTATCAGGAACATTCTGCACCTTAGATGTTGAGGGAACTGCAACAGGCAATGGTACATCACTAAAGGAAATATTATCTGCATTAACAAGTTTGTCATGACATTTAATACAAACAACAGCTGGAGGAATAGCTACCAAAAGTTTACAGCAGATACACTTAGCTTTGGTAGATCCAGCAGGCAGAGGTTTTCCTGTAGTATCTTCTGGCTCAGATGCAACATGAGACATCTTGCAATATGTAAGAGAAAAAACAACATATAAAGCAAAATAGATCAAATTCCTTATAAGACAGTTTCAGGAATGGGAAAAAAATGCCAAACATCAAGCTTCTAGCAACCAGAAGCAAATAAAAAATGAGACTGAAATAATGTGGAGACAAAAGCGACGCCCATATTCTTTGGCGCCAAATAAGACGCCCACATTATTTGGCGCCTAAATGCTTTTGGCGCCAAAAATGACGCCACATCCGGAACGCCGACATTTTTGGCGCAAAATAACGTCAAAAAAATGACGCAACTTCCGGCGACACGTATGACGCCGGAAACGGAAATGAATTTTTGCGCCAAAAAAGTCCGCGCCAAGAATGACGCAATAAAATGAAGCATTTTCAGCCCCTGCGAGCCTAACAGCCCACAGGGAAAAAAGTCAAATTTTTGAGGTAAGAAAAATATGATAATTAAAGCATAATCCCAAATATGAAACTGACTGTCTGGAAATAAGGAAAGTTGAACATTCTGAGTCAAGGCAAATAAATGTTTGAATACATATATTTAGAACTTTATAAATAAAGTGCCCAACCATAGCTTAGAGTGTCACAGAAAATAAGACTTACTTACCCCAGGACACTCATCTACATGTTTGTAGAAAGCCAAACCAGTACTGAAACGAGAATCAGTAGAGGAAATGGTAAATATAAGAGTATATCGTCGATCTGAAAAGGGAGGTAAGAGATGAATCTCTACGACCGATAACAGAGAACCTTATGAAATAGACCCCGTAGAAGGAGATCACTGCATTCAATAGGCAATACTCTCCTCACATCCCTCTGACATTCACTGCACGCTGAGAGGAAAACCGGGCTCCAACTTGCTGCGGAGCGCATATCAACGTAGAATCTAGCACAAACTTACTTCACCACCTCCCTTGGAGGCAAAGTTTGTAAAACTGATTTGTGGGTGTGGTGAGGGGTGTATTTATAGGCATTTTAAGGTTTGGGAAACTTTGCCCCTCCTGGTAGGAATGTATATCCCATACGTCACTAGCTCATGGACTCTTGTTAATTACATGAAAGAAATAAGAGATCCACACAGCTTTATATACAGATATAAAAAGCAACAACAAAATCCCCAAATGATTTATCAACCCACCGCAAATGTCAGTGAATAAATCAGGAGCCCTCAGTATTCAGAAGATACCATTAAATATATACACAGGGCACCTTAATCTTGTTTAGTGAGTTATAGATAACGCTAAATACACCTCCAGCATTGTCAGGTCTGTTTGCAGGTTCAGAGAGATGCACATATGCACAGGCAGATGTACTGGCACAGATGGATAGAAATGCTCTGTGTTATATACAGGTACAAGCAATTGCCTCAGTATTATACACAGATAGACGTGGTTCTGCCAGTATCATAAGACGACCACTGTCAGTGTTATAAACTGATGATCCTGTATGTGTTTCTTATTTAAACAACTGTGTGTTATATACAGGATTCTTGCAGCACATGGGTTAATGGAGGGGGGGGGGAAGGGGAACTTATATACAATAGGATCTAAAGACAGTGACAGTTTCCATAGCAACCAGAGAGCCAATTTCTAAAATCATTAGAGAAGATAAGGGGAGGAAATGGAAGAGGGGGGTTAAGGGGGATAAAGAGAAAGAAAAGAGAATTGGAGAATAGTAATGATAAAGACAAAGGGGGTGAGCACTTAGGAAAATGCTAAGAGGATAATAATATTTAGCCAGAGAAAAAAAAGGTTGTGTGTATAGTGTAGTGTAGTGTGTGCATGTTGTATGTATAGTGTAGTGTGTGTGTGTAGTGTAGTGTGTGCATGTTCTGTGTAGTGTGTGTGTATAGTGTAGTGTCTGCATGTTCTGTGTAGTTTGTGTATAGTGTAGTGTGTGCATGTTCTGTGTAGTGTGTGTATAGTGTAGTGTGTGCATGTTCTGTGTAGTGTGTGTGTATAGTGTAGTGTGTGCATGTTCTGTGTAGTGTGTGTGTATAGCGTAGTGTGTGTATAGTGTAGTGTGTGCATGTTGTGTGTATAGTTTAGTATGTGCATGTTTGTGTATAGTTTAGTGTGTGCATGTTGTGTGAAATGTGTGTATAGTTTAGTGCGTGCATGTTGTGTGAAATGTGTGTATAGTTTAGTATGTGCATGTTTGTGTATAGTGTAGTGTGTGCATGTTGTGTGAAGTGTGTGTTTAGTGTGTGCATGTTGTGTTTGTGTATAGTTTAGTGTGTGCATGTGTTTTTGTGTAGTGAATAGTGTAGTGTGTGCATGTTGTGTTTGTGTATAGTTTAGTGGGTGCATGTTGTGTGAAATGTGTGTATAGTTTAGTATGTGCATGTTTGTGTATAGTTTAGTGTGTGCATGTTGTGTTTGTGTGTGTACAGTGTAGTGTGTGCATGTTCTGTGTAGTGTGTGCATGTTCTGTGTAGTGTGTGCGTATAGTGTAGTGTCTGCATGTTCTGTGTAGTGTGTGCATGTTCTGTGTAGTGTGTGTGTGTATAGCTTAGTGTGTGTGTATAGTGTAGTGTGTGCATGTTCTGTGTAGTGTGTGTGTATAGTGTAGTGTGTGCATGTTGTGTGTATAGTTTAGTATGTGCATGTTTGTGTATAGTTTAGTGTGTGCATGTTGTGTGAAATGTGTGTATATTTTAGTATGTGCATGTTTGTGTATAGTGTAGTGTGTGCATGTTGTGTGAAGTGTGTGTTTAGTGTGTGCATGTTGTGTTTGTGTATAGTTTAGTGTGTGCATGTGTTTTTGTGTAGTGTATAGTGTAGTGTGTGCATGTTGTGTTTGTGTATAGTTTAGTGGGTGCATGTTGTGTGAAATGTGTGTATAGTTTAGTATGTGCATGTTTGTGTATAGTTTAGTGTGTGCATGTTGTGTTTGTGTGTGTACAGTGTAGTGTGTGCATGTTCTGTGTAGTGTGTGCATGTTCTGTGTAGTGTGTGTGTATAGTGTAGTGTCTGCATGTTCTGTGTGTATAGCGTAGTGTGTGTATAGTGTAGTGTGTGCATGTTCTGTGTAGTGTGTGTGTGTATAGTGTAGTGTGTGCATGTTCTGTGTAGTGTGTGTGTATAGTGTAGTGTGTGCATGTTCTGTGTAGTGTGTGTGTATAGCGTAGTGTGTGTATAGTGTAGTGTGTGCATGTTGTGTGTATAGTTTAGTATGTGCATGTTTGTGTATAGTTTAGTGTGTGCATCTTGTGTGAAATGTGTGTATAGTTTAGTGCGTGCATGTTGTGTGAAATGTGTGTATAGTTTAGTATGTGCATGTTTGTGTATAGTTTAGTGTGTGCATGTTGTGTTTGTGTGTGTACAGTGTGGTGTGTGCATGTTGTGTTTGTGTATAGTTTAGTGTGTGCATGTGTTTTTGTGTAGTGTATAGTGTAGTGTGTGCATGTTGTGTTTGTGTATAGTTTAGTGGGTGCATGTTGTGTGAAATGTGTGTATAGTTTAGTATGTGCATGTTTGTGTATAGTTTAGTGTGTGCATGTTGTGTGAAGTGTGTGTGTACAGTGTAGTGTGTGCGTGTTTTTCAGTGTAGTCTTATGTGTGTATAGAGTCTATGTTGTGTGAAATGTGTGTATAGTTTAGTATGTGCATGTTTGTGTATAGTGTAGTGTGTGCATGTTGTGTGAAGTGTGTGTTTAGTGTTTGCATGTTGTGTTTGTGTATAGTTTAGTGTGTGCATGTGTTTTTGTGTAGTGTATAGTGTAGTGTGTGCATGTTGTGTTTGTGTATAGTTTAGTGTGTGCATGTTGTGTTTGTGTGTGTACAGTGTAGTGTGTGCATGTTTTTCAGTGTAGTCTTATGTGTGTATAGAGTGTATGTTGTGTGAAGTGCATCTATAGAGTGTGTGTTGTGTGAAGTGTATGTGTAGTGTACTGTGTTTAGTGTATGTTGTGTGAAGTGTGCGTATAGTGTAGAGTGTGTGTAGTGTACTGTGTATGTTGATTGAAGTGTGTGTTGTGTGTATAAAGTGTGTGTTGTGTGAAGTTTGTGTATAGTGTGTGTGTGTATTTGTAGTGTATAGTGTGCGTATAGTGTACTGTGTAAAGTGTGTATAGAGTGTGTTGTGTGAAGTTTGTGTATAGTGTGTGTGTATTTGTAGTGTATATTGTGTATAGAGTGTGTGTTGTGTGCGTAGTGTACTGTGTAAAGTGTGTATAGAGTGTGTGTTGTGTGAAGTTTGTGTATAGTGTGTGTGTGTGTGTGTGTATTTGTAGTGTATATTGTGTGAAATGTGTGTGGGGGGGGTAACGGTACCTGGCAACAATGTTGCAGCCATGATTATGAAAACAACAATGTGCTGAAAAGCTATGGGCAGTGATGTTGTGTCACCAGCCACAAGATAACACTAACCATAATAGCGATGTTACAGTACAGTCAGTAAATTGTACTGGGATGAGCATTAGGCTTTTTGGACTAGGAACAATGCCTTTAAAGGACATGTAACTCAAAATTTTATTTCATGATTCAGATAGGTCATGCAGTTTTAAACAACATTCCAAATGACTTATTTTATCAGATTTGCTTTGTTCTCTTGGTATTGTTTGGTGAAAGGTATTCTTAGGTAGGCTCAGGAGCTGCTGATTGGTGGTTGCACATATAAGCCTCTTGTTATTGTATCACCCAATGTATTCAGTTAGCTCCCAGTAGTGTATTACTGCTCCTTCAACAAAGGATACCAAGAGAATGAAGACAATTCCATAACAGAAGTAACATTTTTGGGTTTCATGTCTCTTTAAAGGGACACTGAATCCAAATTTTTTTCTTTTGTGATTCAGATAGAGCATGCAATTTTAAGCAACTTTCTAATTTACTCCTATTATCAATTTTTCTTCATTCTCTTGCTATCTTTATTTGATAAAGAAGGCATCTAAACTAAGGAGCCAAACAATTTTTGGTTCAGTCGCTGAACAGCACTTGTTTATTGGTGGGTGAATTTATCCACCAACAAGCAAGAATCACCCAGGTTGTTCACCAAAAATGGGCTGGTATCTAAACTTACATTCTTGCTTTTCAAATAAAGATACCAAGAGAATGAAGAAAATGTGATAATAGGAGTAAAATAGAATGTTTCTTACAATTGCATGTTCTATCTAAATCATGAAAGAAATTTTTTTCGGTGTCTCTTTAAGCTTGCAAAAGCATGGAGGGCATTAAAGAAGAATAAAGCTATAAAATAAGGAATTCGGGGCAACAACAAAAAAGGGGTAACTAAGAAGAATGTTAGATCGTATATAAGAGATCGGAGAGGGGAGTTTGTCAAAGTAAGCCAATATGAGAGACATTGGAAGAATGGTGATGTTTAGGTGAGATAGAAACAAGGTGAAGGGGAAAAAATGAAACTAAAAAGGTCACGGATGTGAAAACAAGAACAAAGAACGTGTGTGTAAGGGAGCACATGTAAGGCGAAGCCGTACGAATAAAGAAGGAAATGAGCAGGAAAAATAGATCAATGGAAAGAGGAACAAAGTGAAAAGCGAGAGTGGTCAGAGACTATATAAAGCTTAAAATGTCAACCAAAAGAGACATGATTTTCAAAAACTCTTATCTAAATCGGTATTTGAAAATGTATTATGGAACTTTGTTCTTGAGCTACTTAAAGGGACATGAAACCCAATTTTTTTTAATGATTCAGTCAGAGCATGCAATTTTAAACAACTTTCCAGTTTACTGCTATTATTTAATTTGCTTCCTTCTCTTGTTATCCTTTCTTGAAAGGTTTATCTAGGTGAGATCAGGAGCAGCAAAGAACCTAGCTTCTAGCTGCTGATTGGTGGCTGCATATATATATATATATATATATATATATATATATATATATATATATATATACATACACATATATATACACATACAGTATCTCACAAAAGTGAGTACACCCCTCACATTTTTGTAAATATTTTATTATATCTTTTCATGTGACAACACTGAAGAAAACATAATTTATGTAAGAACTTACCTGATAAATTCATTTCTTTCATATTGGCAAGAGTCCATGAGCTAGTGACGTATGGGATATACATTCCTACCAGGAGGGGCAAAGTTTCCCAAACCTCAAAATGCCTATAAATACACCCCTCACCACACCCACAATTCAGTTTAACGAATAGCCAAGAAGTGCGGTGATAAGAAAGGAGCGAAAGCATCAAACAAGGAATTGGACTAATTGTGCTTTATACAAAAAAAATCATAACCACCACAAAAAGGGTGGGCCTCATGGACTCTTGCCAATATGAAAGAAATGAATTTATGAGGTAAGTTCTTACATAAATTATGTTTTCTTTCATGTAATTGGCAAGAGTCCATGAGCTAGTGACGTATGGGATAGCAGATACCCAAGATGTGGAACTTCCACGCAAGAGTCACTAGAGAGGGAGATATTAAATAAAGACAGCCAATTCTGCTGAAAAAATAATCCATAACCCAAATCAAAAAGTTTCAATCTTAATATTAAAAAAACTGAAATTATAAGCAGAAGAATCAAACTGAAACATCAAAATGGTAGAATTTAGTAAAAGTATGCAAAGAAGACCAAGTTGCTGCTTTGCAAATCTGATCAACAGAAGCTTCATTCTTAAAAGCCCAGGAAGTAGAAACTGACCTAGTAGAATGAGCCGTAATCCTTTGAGGCGGGGATCTACCTGACTCCACATAAGCATGATGAATCAAAGACTTTAACCAAGATGGAAAAGAAATGGCAGAAGCCTTCTGACCTTTCCTAGAACCAGAAAAGACAACAAATAGACTAGAAGTCTTCCTGAAATCTTTAGTACCTTCAACATAATATTTCAAAGCTCTAACTACATCCAAAGAATGTAAAGATCTCTCCAGAGAATTCTTAGGATTAGGACACAAAGAAGGGACAACAATTTCTCTACTAATGTTGTTAGAATTCACAACATTAGGTAAAAAATTAAATGAAGTCCGCAACACTGCCTTATCCTGATGAAAAATCAGAAAAGGAGATTCACAAGAAAGAGCAGATAACTCAGAAACTCTTCTAGCAGAAGAGATGGCCAAAAGGAATAAAACTTTCCAAGAAAGTAATTTAATATCCAGAGAATGCATAGGTTCAAACGGAGGAGCCTGTAAAGCCCTCAGAACCAAATTAAGACTCCAAGGAGGAGAAATTGACTTAATGACAGGCTTAATACGAACCAAAGCCTGTACAAAACAATGAATATCAGGATGATTAGCAATCTTTCTGTGAAAAAGTACAGAAAGAGCAGAGATTTGTCCTTTCAAGGAACTTGCAGACAAACCTTTTTCAAAACCATCCTGAAGAAACTGTAAAATTCTAGGAATTCTAAAAGAATGCCAAGAGAATTTATGTGAAGAACACCAAGAAATGTAAGTCTTCCAGACTTGGTAATAGATCTTTCTAGACACAGATTTACGAGCCTGTAACATAGTATTAATCACTGAATCAGAGAAACCTCTAAGACTAAGTATTAAGCGTTCAATCTCCATACCTTCAAATTTAATGATTTGAGATACTGATGGAAAAATGGGCCTTGAGATAGAAGGTCTGGCCTTAACAGAAGTGTCCAAGGTTGGCAACTGGCCATCCAAACGAGATCCGCATACCAAAACCTGTGTGGCCATGCTGGAGCCACCAGCAGTACAAACGAACGCTCCATTAGGATTTTGGAAATCACTTTTGGAAGAAGAACTAGAGACGGAAAGATATAAGCAGGTTGATAATTCCAAGGAAGTGACAACGCGTCCACCGCTTCCGCCTGAGGATCCCTGGATCTGGACAGATACCTGGGAAGTTTCTTGTTTAGATGAGAGACCATCAGATCTATTTCTGGAAGTCCCCAGATTTGAACAATCTGAAGAAATACCTCTGGGTGAAGAGACCGGATGTAACGTCTGGCGACTGAGATAATCCGCTTCCCAATTGTCTATACCTGGGATGTGAACCGCAGAAATTAGACAGGAGCTGGATTCCGACCATACAAGTATCCAAGATACTTCTTTCATAGCCTGAGGACTGTGAGTCCCCCCTTGATGATTGACATATACCACGGTTGTGACATTGTCTGCCTGAAAACAAACGATTCTCTCTTCAAAAGAGGCCAGAACTGAAGAGCTCTGAAAATTGCACAGAGTTCCAAAATGTTGATTGGTAATCTCGCCTCCTGAGATTCCCAAACCCACTGCGCTGTCAGAGATCCCCATACAGCTCCCCAACCTGAAAGACTCACATCTGTTGAGATCACAGTCCAGGTTGGACGAACAAGAGGCCCCTTGAATTAAACGATGGTGATCCAACCACCAAGTCAGAGAAGATTGAACATTGGGATTTAAGGATATTAATTGTGATATCTTTGTATAATTCCTGCACTATTGGTTCAGCATACAAAGCTGGAGAGGTCTCATGTGAAAACGAGCAAAAGGGATCGCGTCTGATGCAGCAGTCATGACCTAGAATTTCCATGCACAAAGCTACCGAAGGGAATGATTGAGACTGAAGGTTTCGACAAGCTGAAACTAATTTCAGACGTCTCTTTTCTGTTAGAGACAAAGTCATGGACACTGAATCTATTTGGAAACCCAAAAAGGTTACCCTTGCCTGATGAATCAAGGAACTCTTTGGTAAATTGATCCTCCAACCATGTCTTTGAAGAAACAACACAAGTTGATTCGTAAGAGATTCTGCAGAATGTAAAGACTGAGCAAGTACCAAGATATCGTCCAAATAAGGAAATACCGCAATACCCTGTTCTCTGATTACAGAGAGAAGGGCACCGAGAACCATTGAAAAGATCCTTGGAGATGTTTCTAGGCCAAACGGAAGAACAACAAACTGGTAATGCGCGTCTAGAAAAGAGAATCTCAGAAACTGATAGTGATCTGGATGGATAGGAATATGTAAGTCTATTGTTGACATATAATGCCCTTGCTGAACAAAAGGCAGAATAGTCCTTATAGTCAACATTTTGAATGTTGGTATCCTTACAAAACGATTCAATATTTTTAGATCCAGAACTGGTCTGAAGGAATTCTCCTTCTTTGGTACAATGAAGAGATTTGAGTAAAACCCCAGACCCCGGTTCCAGAACTGGAACTGGCACAATTACCCCAGCCGACTCTAGGTCTGAAACACATTTCAGAAACGCCTGAGCCTTTACTGGGTTTACTGGAATGCGTGAGAGAAAAAATCTTCTCACGGGTGGTCTTACCTTGAAACCTATTCTGTACCCTTGTGAAACAATGTTCTGAATCCAAAGACTTTGAATCGAATTGATCCAAACATCTTTGAAAAATTGTAACCTGCCCCCTACCAGCTGTGCTGGAATGAGGGCCGCACCTTCATGCGGGTTTGGGAGCTGGTTTTGACTTTCTAAAAGGCTTGAATTTATTCCAGACTGGAGAAGGTTTCCAAACGGAAAATGTTCCTTTAGGGGAAGGATCAGGCTTTTGTTCCTTATTCTGTCGAAAGGTACGAAAACAATTAGCAGCCCTATATTTACCTTTAGATTTTTTTTGTCCTGAGGCAAAAAGGCTCCCTTCCCCCCAGTAACAGTTGAAATTATTGAATCTAACTGAGAACCAAATAATTTATTACCTTGGAAAGAAAGAGAAAGCAACGTTGACTTAGAAGTCATATCTGCATTCCAAGACTTAAGCCATAAAGCTCTAATAGCTAAAATAGCTAAAGACATATACCGGACATCAATTCTAATGATATCGAAAATGGCATCACAAACAATGTTATTAGCATGTTGAAGAAGTTTAACAATGCTATAAGCATTATGGTCTGACACTTGTTGCGCTAAAGCCTCCAACCAGAAAGTGGAAGCTGCAGCAACATCAGCCAAAGAAATAGCAGGTCTAAGAAGATTACCTGAACATAAATAAGCCTTCCTTAAAAAGGATTCAAGCTTCCTATCTAAAGGATCCTTAAAAGAAATACTATCTGCCGTAGGAATAGTAGTACGTTTAGCAAGAGTAGAGATAGCCCCATCAACTTTGGGGATTTTTTCCCAAAACTCTAATCTATCAGATGGCAATGGGTACAATTTCTTAAACCTTGGAGAAGGAGTAAATGAAGTACCCAGGCTATTCCATTCCCTAGAAATTACTTCTGAAATAGCATCAGAAACTGGAAAAACTTCTGGAATAACTACATGAGGTTTAAAAACTGAATTTAAACGCTTATTAGTTTTAATTTCAAGAGGACTAGACTCCTCCATATCAAATGCAATCAACACTTCTTTAAGTAAAGAACGAATAAACTCCATCTTAAACAAATATGAAGATTTATCAGTGTCAATATCTGAGGCAGAATCATCTGAACCAGATAGATCCTCATCAGAAATAGATAAGTCTGAATGATGGCGGTCATTTAAAAATTCATCTGAAATATGAGAAGTTTTAAAAGACCTCTTACGTTTACTAGAAGGAGGAACAACAGACAGAGCCTTCCGAATAGAATTAGAAACAAACTCTTTTACATTAACAGGAACATCCTGAACATTAGATGTTGAAGGAACAACAACAGGTAATAGATTATTACTAATGGAAATATTATCAGCGTTTGATAGTTTATCGTGACAACTAACACAAACTACAGCCGGAGGAACAGTTACCAAAAGTTTACAACAAATGCACTTAGCTTTGGTAGAACCGACATCAGGCAGCGTCTTTCCAGAAGTAGATTCTGATCCAGGGTCAGGTAGTGACATCTTGCAATATGTAATAGAAAAAACAACATATAAAGCAAAATTATCAAATTCCTTAAATGGCAGTTTCAGGAATGGGAAAAAATGCACAACAAAACAAGCCTCTAGAAACCAGAAGCAACTAAAAAGTGAGACTGAAATAATGTGAAAAAAACTGGCGCCAAGAATGACGCCCACATTTTTTGCGCCAAGTATAACGCCCACATTTTTTGGCGCCAAGAATGACGCCCATATTTTTTGGAGCCAAAAACGTCTGCAACACACATACGTAAAAAAACTGACGCAATCGCGTGAAAACTTCCAGCGTCAACTATGACGCCGGAAATGATGAAATTTTTGCGACAAAAAAGTCTTGCGCCAAGAATGACGCAATAAATTGAAGCATTTTTTGCACCCGTGAGCCTAACAGCCCGCAATTTAGAAAAAAGGTCAATTGAAAATTGAAATTTGAAGGTAAGAAAAAATATAATTCATATGCATTTTCCCAAAAAAATGAAACTGACAGTCTGAAAGAAGGAATACTGATTATCCTGAATCATGGCAAATATAAGTTTAACACATATATTTAGAACTTTACATATAAAGTGCCCAACCATAGCTTAGAGTGTCATGAATAGAAATAAGACTTACTTACCCTAAGACACTCATCTACATATAGTAGATAGCCAAACAAGTACTGAAACGAGAATCAGTAGAGGTAATGGTATATAAGAGTATATCGTCGATCTGAAAAGGGAGGTAGGAGAAGAAATCTCTACGACCGATAACAGAGAACCTATGAAATAGATCCCCTAGAGGAAGACCATGGTATTCAAATAGGCAATACTCTCTTCCCATCCCTCTGACATTCACTGTACTCTGAGATGAAAACCGGGCTTCAGCCTGCTGCGAAGCGCATATCAACGTAGAAATCTAGCACAAACTTACTTCACCACCTCCATGGGAGGCAAAGTTTGTAAAACTGAATTGTGGGTGTGGTGAGGGGTGTATTTATAGGCATTTTGAGGTTTGGGAAACTTTGCCCCTCCTGGTAGGAATGTATATCCCATACGTCACTAGCTCATGGACTCTTGCCAATAACATGAAGGAAATGACACTTTGCTACAATGTAAAGTAGTGAGTGTACAGCCTGTATTACAGTGTAAATTTGCTGTCCCCTCAAAATAACTCAACACACAGCCATTAATGTCTAAACTGTTGGCAACAAAAAGTGAGTACACCCCTAAGTGGAAATGCCCAAATTGGGAAAAGTGTCAATATTTTGTGGGGCCACCATTATTTTTCAGCACTGCCTTAACCCTTTTGGGCATGGAGTTCATCAGAGTTTCACAAGTTGCCACTGGAATACTCTTCCACTCCTCCATGACGACATCACTGAGCTGGTGGATGTTAGACCTTGCGCTCCCCCACCTTCCGTTTGAGGATGCCTCAAAGATGCTCAATTAGGTTTAGGTCTGAAGACAAGCTTGGCCAGTCCATCACCTTTACCCTCAACTTCTTTAGCAAGGCAGCGGTCGTCTTGGAGGTGTGTTTGGGGTCGTTATGTTAGAATACTGCCCTGTGACCCAGTCTCCAAAGGGAGGGGATCATGTTATGCTTCAGTATGTCACAGTACATGTTGGCATTCATGGTTCCCTCAATGAACTGTAGCTCCCCAGTGCTGGCAGCACTCATGCAGGCCCAGACCACGCCACTCCCACCACCATGCTTGACTGTAGGCAAGACACACTAGTCTTTGTACTCCTCACCTGGTTGCCGCCACACACGCTTGACACCATCTGAACCAAATAAGTTTATATTGGTCTAATCGGACCACAGGATATGGTTCCAGTAATCCATGTCCTTAGTCTGCTTGTCTTCAGCAAACTGTTTGCGGGCTTTCTTGTGCATCATCTTTAGAAGAGGCTTCCTTCTGGGACGACAGCCATGCAGACCAATTTGATGCAGTGTGCGGCGTATGGTCTGAGCACTGATAGGCTGACCCCCCCCACACCCCTTCAACCTCTGCAGCAATGCTGACAGCATTTATACGTCTATTTCCCAAAGACAACCTTTGGGTATGCCGCTGAGCACATGCACTCAACTTCTTTGGTTGACCATGGCAAGGCCTGTTCTGAGGGGAACCTGTCCTGTGAAACCGCTATATGGTCTTGCCCACCATGCTGCAGCTCAGTTTCAGGGTCTTGGCAATCTTCTTATAGACTAGGCCATCTTTATGTAGAGCAACAATTCTTTTTTTTCAGATCCTCAGAATTATTTAACATGAGGTGCCATGTTGAACTTCCACTGACCAGTGTGAGAGTCATAACACCAAACACCTGCTCCTCATTCACACCTGAGACCTTGTAATACTAACGAGTAACATGACACCGGGAGGGAAAATGGCTAATTGGGCCCAATTTGGATATTTCCACTTAGGGGTGAACTCACTTTTGTTGCCAACAGTTTAGACATTAATGGTTGTGTGTTGAGTTATTTTGAGGGGACAGCAAATTTACACTGTTATACAGGCTGTACACTCACTACTTTACATTGCAGCAAAGTGTAATTTCTTCAGTGTCCCATGAAAAGATATAATAAAATATTTACAAAAATGTGAGGGGTGTACTTACTTTTGTGAGGTGTGTATATATATATATATATATATATATATATATATATATATATATATATATATATATATATATATATATATATAAATGAATAATGGAAAGCACTCTCTGGTCTTTTAATGAAGAATTTTTAATAAATCAAGCGTGACGTTTCGGGGGGACACTCCCCTTCCTCAGACAAACAAAAATTGCATTCAACTGAAAATTTAAACACAACTAGCCCCTCCCCCAGTGAGAAAATTGCGCCAAAATTAAAAAAACAGTTGTCATGGTGATCCTCAATAAACAAGTACTGGCTATCCAAAGCCTAGTGTAAAATACACAACAAAGGAGCTCTGTATGCATAAAATAAATCAAATACATCATTATATAGAGCAAATAGATGTGAGCTATAAAATATAAATGCATTAATTCTAATAGTGTGCTCATTATAATGGCGTCAAACTATTGTCATCATACATAAGTGAAAATATACCACACAACAAAATTAAGTGTAAATCTATTATATATCTGTTATATATTTAACACCCTGGTTAAAGTGAACTGTAAACAAAACTGTGATACGTGTAGTATCAACTATTTACTCGTGATAAAGACAACCTGGATGGACATAGATACCTTTACACAGCAGAAACCGTATTAGGGTTCAACTCCAGTAACCAAGTTTTTCAAAGACATCCCTTTGCTTACTATTAAACTATATTACTAAAATAGGAGATTACAACTCTATCCATTTATTCAGTGTTACGCTACCTGTTTGATGTATGCGGTTACTTGGAGTAAGGTGAGAAACACACACTCCTCACGGCCATGCTCTGACGTCGGTTCCGAGCGCCATGCCACATTCACTGTTAGTTGCCATAGCAACCTGATACATCAAGCATTGCGCGCCATGTCTTACACAGCGGTTGGTTGCCGTAGCAACCTAGTACACAAATCCGCCAGAGGGGAAATCCTTATAGTGACCGCTCAGTCTATGCTACACTCTAAAAAGAGCTAACTAATATGTGCTAACTAAAATGTTACCCGCTCCTCATTAGACCCAATAATGGCCACCTCAAAAAATCAGCATGTCCTTATACTGGTTAGTTATCCTAGCAACTGCAATTAGAGAACGGATGCTGATCAAGATCTGAAAGGTTATATTGCCAGTAGTTGTAGCTGGCTTACAGTCCCCATCCAATATAAATAATACTAAGTCAATAGATCAAATCAGCCAGATAAACATAATACAATCTATGTTTCAATCTAATGTCTAACATGTTCCATATATAAGGATCACTACACCAGTCGATAATAACCATAGTACAATCAGGCAAGCAAGGAAATAGACACAAAATAATGGACACAAAATAAAAAATAAAATAAATAAAATAAAAATAAATAATAGAAATTAATAAAAATAATAAATAAAAATAAGAATAATAAAATAATACTAAATATGATCAAAACTTAAGAATAACAAAATAAATAAATAGAGAAATAAATAAATGAATAACATAATAAAAGTAAAATAAATAAAATAAAATATAGATACATCAATAGATAGAGATACACAACCCAGAAATAGCAGCAGAGGAAGAGACAAAGCCTCCAAAGATAGACACCGAAACCATAAGAGAAAGAGAAAGACCAAACTCAACACCTGAAAATAAACTAAAACAACAAAGTACAAGAGAAAAAAGGAAAGAGAAGGAGAAAAATCTAAAGGAGTGAGCATATAGAATGGGTCATGGACTTTCAAATACTCAAGTTTGGTCCAGGGATCAATATATGTCCATCTGGGATCCCCTTGATAGACTCATCTGAGTTATAGGTCCCCTGGATTCACAGAAAACAATGCCAGTCCAAGCTGACATTGAGACCCCTCGGGCGTAGTGTATTCAACTTGTACATCCATTTAGATTCTAGTTGTAGTAATGTCCGATGTCTATCCCCTCCTCTTGGGGGTACAGGTACATGGTCAATGATCTTAAATCTTAAGTCCTGGACACTATGTCCACTGATTGCAAAATGGTGTGCTACAGGTTGGTCACTGCCCCCTTTCTTGATTGCAGCTCTAATCGCTGATCTATGGTTGGCCATGCGGGTGTGGGCGTCAACCGTTTTTCCCACGTAGAACAGCCCACATGGGCAATTGATGAGATAGACCACAAAGGGTGTAGTACAAGTGAGATAGTGATGTATCTTGTAGTTACGGTTCGTGTCCGGATGGCGAAAGGTGGCTCCAGGGATCATGGAGTGACACATGGTGCACCCTATACATCGGAAACATCCCTTCTTATTATGAGTTAACCATGTCTTGTTATCATAACAGTGTACTGGGTCAGTCACCACCAGTTGATCTCTTAAGTTTCGATTTCTTTTGTTCACTTTAACCAGGGTGTTAAATATATAACAGATATATAATAGATTTACACTTAATTTTGTTGTGTGGTATATTTTCACTTATGTATGATGACAATAGTTTGACGCCATTATAATGAGCACACTATTAGAATTAATGCATTTATATTTTATTGCTCACATCTATTTGCTCTATATAATGATGTATTTGATTTATTTTATGCATACAGAGCTCCTTTGTTGTGTATTTTACACTAGGCTTTGGATAGCCAGTACTTGTTTATTGAGGATCACCATGACAACTGTTTTTTTAATTTTGGCGCAATTTTTTCACTGGGGGAGGGGCTAGTTGTGTTTAAATTTTCAGTTGAATGCAATTTTTGTTTGTCTGAGGAAGGGGAGTGTGTCCCCGAAACGTCACGCTTGATTTATTAAAAATTCTTCATTAAAAGACCAGAGAGTGCTTTCCATTATTCATATATTCATATCTGCTAGCACCCTGGCATCTAATATCCTGGAAGTGAGAGTGCTCTCATTAAAACAATATTATTAACCTTTGCAGCACCCACCACCTGTAGATTGCCTCTTTCAGTGAGGATTTCCTCAACAGTACTTCGTATACAGCCCATTATTGCGTGGGTATTTCTTTTATAATTTTTAATTACACCACAGCACCTGGCACAGTGTAATTTCTTCAGCCTGATGGATACAGATACATGCATAGAGGACACTCAAACTCTATCTTTCACAGAAAGTGATGCAGCTCGCATTTTATTTGAACAGGAGGTGGATACAGAATCCAGCAGTGATTCCAGCAATGCAATTTTTTTGGCACTATTGAAATTGAAGAAAAAAGAAATTGATCTGAGACTACACGGTAGTTACTTGTCAGAATATTACCGGAAGAAACTTATACCACGAGGATTCCGCATTAAGAATATCCCCACTATTGGTAGAGCAAGTGTTGAATTCTGCAAAAGGTGTTTTGCAATTTTAAATAAGTGCTCCTTGGATTTGATCCTGCTGGTGACAGAAGAGGTGAGAACACAACTTGACAAAATCAAGGGAGATATACAAGAATATGAGAACACTAATACTCCGAAATTAATAGCGGATACCAGTTCAGATTGGCTAAACCAATTACAAACACAGCTGAAGGAATATAAAGATGCTTTGATCTCCTTTAAAAACAGAAAATTGGCAGCCGTGACAGAAGATCATAAAGACAAAAGTGTGTACCGGTGGCTGACAGGAGGGGAAGGGGACAATAGGGGCTTTAGACCCAGAAGACAGAGACGGTTTAGACAGTACACCAGGAGAAACCTTCAAACTATTGATACTAGTTCGGGCACGGACTCAGACACTCCACAGTCTGCACAGGGTCCATTACCACCGTATAGAGGGACCTCACGCCCATACAGAGGAAATAGACAACAACAGTCTTTTTTAGGGGTGACCACCCGCTCAGCAGGAAGGGGAAGAGGAGGCCACACCCAAGAAGAGGTGGTCAGAAGCAGACCACCGTTCCCCCACCAACCTCCACCGTTACATCAATGAATAATAACTTGGTCATTAACATCAGTGATCGTGCCCTATCAGAGCCAGAGATCCAGCTTTTAAATAAGGGACTTACTTTTGTGCCCACCAAAATGGGTGATCCGTTTGATCTGTGGATAGATCAACAGAAATTCCAGCGATCACTAAGACTCAAAGAACATTTCAGCAATAGCACAGCCTCTGAAACTGATATTCAATTCCGCAAATCCAGTAAGTTTGATCCCACCAGCTACAATTCAAGTATAAAAACATACTCTCGTTTGGTCCAAAAGGATACCAGTATGGCAAGTAAACCGGAATTCAGAAACAACCTGACGAAGGAGTGTATGGCCATAAGAACTCTGGCTACAGACCCCAAGATCATCATCCGCCCAGCGGATAAAGGGGGAGCCACCGTGGTAATGAATTATGAATACTACCGATCAGATATCCTGCTCCAACTCAGTGATACCATGACTTATTCACAACTCCAGAGAAATCCGACAAAAGAATTCCAGAAAGAAATTGATACTTTGGTGAAGGAAGGCGTAATGCAGGGATGGATTGATGAGAAGATAGCAGGTTTTTTAATAACAGAATATCCGAAATGTCCTATTCTGTATACCCTACCTAAAGTACACAAGAACCAAACTCAACCACCAGGGAGACCCATTGTGTCTGCCCGTGAGTCCATCACATCACCACTGTCCCAGTTTGTGGACTTCTTTTTATAGCCCCTTGTTAAAAATATGAGATCATACACCAGAGATTCTATGGACTTGTTAGAAAAATTGGAAAATGTAAGGCTGGAGGAGCAGTGGCTATTAGTCACTGCCGATGTAAATAGTCTTTACACAGTCATACCACAAAAAGAGGGCATCAATAGGGTGGCGAGAGCACTGAATAGATACCCATATGTGGGTCCTCCTGCTCACTTTCTATTGCAGATCCTTGAATTGAGCCTGAGGCTGAATTATTTCAGATTCGAAAAGTCTTACTATTGCCAAATAAAGGGAACCGCCATGGGTTCGAATGTGGCCCCTTCATTCGCAAACTTATACATGGAGTTCTATGAGGAAGAAATTATGAGGGTGTTCCAAAAAGAAGAAATCGCCATATACCAGCGATATATAGATGATCTGTTCATGGTATGGAGGGGTTCAAGGGAATCATTGGAGAAATGGTTCCTAGAATTGAATGAACTAGAACAGCCCATCAAATTCAAGATGTGCTACAGTGAAGATAGAGTTGAGTTCTTAGACCTATGTATCTTTAGGGATGGCAGTGGCATTGGAACTACACTGTATCAAAAACCAACGGACAGGAACTCGGTGCTACATGCACGTAGCTGTCACCCTACATCTCTTCTGAGAGCCATTCCCAAAGGCCAAATGTCCAGAGTGACTAGAAATAATACCAACAAGGAGACTCAGAAAATACAGCTTCAGGACATGGCATTGAAATTCATGGTCAGGGGATATAAGTGGCAATACCTACTTGAGTGTATGGGTGAACAAGATGATGCCAAAGAAAAGGAGGAGAGAAGGGCCACTAAACGCATGACCTTTACAACAAACTATTGTCCGGATACTAAACATATTGGACATAACCTTAAGGAGCATTGGCATATCATTCAAAGCGACCCCACACTACCATTTGGAGATTGGGATAGTCCGAGAGTAGGGTTCAAAAGAAATCGAAACTTAAGAGATCAACTGGTGGTGACTGACCCAGTACACTGTTATGATAACAAGACATGGACCTAGATTTGGAGTTTGGCGGTAGCCGTGAAAACCAGCGTTAGAGGCTCCTAACGCTGGTTTTAGGCTACTGCCGGTATTTGGAGTCACTCAAAATAGGGTCTAACGCTCACTTTTCAGCCGCGACTTTTCCATACCGCAGATCCCCTTACGTCAATTGCGTATCCTATCTTTTCAATGGGATCTTTCTAACTCCGGTATTTAGAGTCGTTTCTGAAGTGAGCGTTAGACCTCTAACGACAAAACTCCAGCCGCAGGAAAAAAGTCAGTAGTTAAGAGCTTTCTGGGCTAACGCCGGTTTATAAAGCTCTTAACTACTGTACTCTAAAGTACACTAACACCCATAAACTACCTATGTACCCCTAAACCGAGGTCCCCCCACATCGCCGCCACTCGATTAAATTTTTTTAACCCCTAATCTGCCGACCGCCAACTACGTTATCCTTATGTACCCCTAATCTGCTGCCCCTAACACCGCCGACCCCTATATTATATTTATTAACCCCTAATCTGCCCCCCACAACGTCGCCGCCAGCTACCTACACTTATTAACCCCTAATCTGCCGACCGCAAAGCGCCGCCACCTACGTTATCCCTATGTACCCCTAATCTGCTGCCCCTAACACCGCCGACCCCTATATTATATTTATTAACTCCTAATCTGCCCCCCTCAACGTCGCCTCCACCTGCCTACACTTATTAACCCCTAATCTGCCGAGCGGACCTGAGCGCTACTATAATAAAGTTGTTAACCCCTAATCCGCCTCACTAACCCTATCATAAATAGTATTAACCCCTAATCTGCCCTCCCTAACATCGCCGACACCTAACTTCAATTATTAACCCCTAATCTGCCGACCGGAGCTCACCGCTACTATAATAAATGGATTAACCCCTAAAGCTAAGTCTAACCCTAACACTAACACCCCCCTAAGTTAAATATAATTTAAATCTAACGAAATTAATTAACTCTTATTAAATAAATTATTCCTATTTAAAGCTAAATACTTACCTGTAAAATAAATCCTAATATAGCTACAATATAAATTATAATTACATTGTAGCTATTTTAGGATTAATATTTATTTTACAGGCAACTTTGTAATTATTTTAACCAGGTACAATAGCTATTAAATAGTTAAGAACTATTTAATAGTTACCTAGTTAAAATAATAACAAAATTACCTGTAAAATAAATCCTAACCTAAGTTACAATTAAACCTAACACTATACTAATATTAAATTAATTAAATAAAATACCTACAATTACCTACAATAAAACCTAACACTACACTATCAATAAATAAATTAAATACAATTCCTACAAATAACTACAATGAAATAAACTAACTAAAGTACAAAAATTAAAAAAGAACTAAGTTACAAAAAATAAAAAAATATTTACAAACATCAGAAAAATATTACAACAATTTTAAACTAATTACACCTACTCTAAGCCCCCTAATAAAATAACAAAGACCCCCAAAATAAAAAAATGCCCTACCCTATTCTAAATTAATAAAGTTAAAAGCTCTTTTACCTTACCAGCCCTGAACAGGGCCCTTTGCGGGGCATGCCCCAAGAAATTCAGCTCTTTTGCCTGTAAAAAAAAACATACAATACCCCCCCCCCAACATTACAACCCACCACCCACATACCCCTAATCTAACCCAAACCCCCCTTAAATAAACCTAACACTAAGCCCCTGAAGATCTTCCTACCTTGTCTTCACCTCACCAGGTATCACCGATCCGTCCTGGCTCCAAAATCTTCATCCAACCCAAGCGGGGTCTGGCGATCCATCATCCGGTGCTGAAGAGGTCCAGAAGAGGCTCCAAAGTCTTCATCCTATCCGGGAAGAAGAGTAGATCCGGACCGGCAACCATCTTCTTCCAAGCGGCATCTTCTATCTTCATCCGATGACGACCGGCTCCATCCTGAAGACCTCCAGCGCGGATCCGTCCTCTTCTTCCGACGACTTCCCGACGAATGACGGTTCCTTTAAGGGACGTCATCCAAGATGGCGTCCCTTGAATTCCGATTGGCTGATAGGATTCTATCAGCCAATCGGAATTAAGGTAGGAAAATTCTGATTGGCTGATGGAATCAGCCAATCAGAATCAAGTTCAATCCGATTGGCTGATCCAATCAGCCAATCAGATTGAGCTCGCATTCTATTGGCTGTTCCGATCAGCCAATAGAATGCGAGCTCAATCTGATTGGCTGATTGGATCAGCCAATCGGATTGAACTTGATTCTGATTGGCTGATTCCATCAGCCAATCAGAATATTCCTACCTTAATTCCGATTGGCTGATAGAATCCTATCAGCCAATCGGAATTCGAGGGACGCCATCTTGGATGACGTCATTTAAAGGAACCGTCATTCGTCGTTCAGTCGTCAGGCCGGATGGATGTTCCGCGTAGGAGGTCTTCAGGATGCTGCCGCTTCGCTCCGGATGGAAGACCATAGAAGATGCCGCCTGGATGAAGACTTCAATCGGATGGAAGACCTCTTCTGCCCCGCTTGGATGAAGACTTCGACCGGATCATGGACCTCTTCAGCCCCCCGCTTGGGCTTTGATCAGGACATCGGAGGAGCTCTTCTGGACCGATCGGTGAACCTGGCAGGGTGAAGACAAGGTAGGAAGATCTTCAGGGGCTTAGTGTTAGGTTTATTTAAGGGGGGTTTGGGTTAGATTAGGGGTATGTGGGTGGTGGGTTGTAATGTTGGGGGGGGGTATTGTATGTTTTTTTTTACAGGCAAAAGAGCTGAATTCTTTGGGGCATGCCCCGCAAAGGGCCCTGTTCAGGGCTGGTAAGGTAAAAGAGCTTTTAATTTAGTAATTTAGAATAAGGTAGGGCATTTTTTTTATTTTGGGGGGCTTTGTTATTTTATTAGTGGGCTTAGAGTAGGTGTAATTAGTTTAAAATTGTTGTAATATTTTTCTTATGTTTGTAAATATTTTTTTATTTTTTGTAACTTAGCTCTTTTTTATTTTTTGTACTTTAGTTAGTTTATTTCATTGTAGTTATTTGTAGATATTGTATTTAATTAGTTTATTGATAGTGTAGTGTTAGGTTTAATTGTAGGTAATTGTAGGAATTGTATTTAATTAATTTATTGATAGTGTAGTGTTAGGTTTAATTAGAACTTAGGTTAGGATTTATTTTACAGGTGATTTTGTAATTATTTTAACTAGGTAACTATTAAATAGTTCTTAACTATTTAATAGCTATTGTACCTGGTTAAAATAATTACAAAGTTGCCTGTAAAATAAATATTAATCCTAAAATAGCTACAATGTAATTATAATTTATATTGTAGCTATATTAGGATTTATTTTACAGGTAAGTATTTAGCTTTAAATAGGAATAATTTATTTAATAAGAGTTAATTAATTTCGTTAGATTTAAATTATATTTAACTTAGGGGGGTGTTAGTGTTAGGGTTAGACTTAACTAACTGGGTTTTGTTTAGAGGATATCAGGAAAAAACTAAAAAATATTAAGGTAAATAAAACTCCAGGCCCAGATGGAATACACCCAAGGGTGTTAAGTGAACTTAGCACTGTTATAGACAAACCTTTACTCTTAATTTTTCAAGACTCATTATCCTCAGGCATGGTACCCCAGGATTGGCGTAAAGCTGATGTGGTGCCACTCTTCAAAAAGGGAAGCAGGGATGATCCAGGAAGCTATAGACCAGTTAGTCTGACATCAATAGTGGGGAAGATATTTGAAGGGATTATAAGGGATTATATTGATGAGCATATTCGTGTAAACAAGATTATGAGTTCTAATCAGCATGGCTTTAGGAGAAATAGATCATGTCAAACTAATCTAATTAGATTCTACGAGGAAGTAAGTAAAAATATAGATAAAGGGGAATCAGTTGATGTGATATACTTAGATTTTGCAAAGGCATTTGATACAGTGCCACATGAGAGATTAATGCACAAAATTAAGGGACTGGGAATAGCTGAAAATGTTAGCTCATGGATAAATAACTGGATAAAAGATAGGGAGCAACGAGTAGCAGTAAATGGATCATACTCAGATTGGACAAAGGTAATCAGTGGCGTCCCCCAGGGATCAGTACTGGGCCCTGTTCTTTTTAATATTTTTATAAATGACTTGGAGCAAGGATTAAATAGCGACATCTCTATTTTTGCAGATGATACTAAGTTAAGTAAGGTCATTAGGTCAGAGCAGGATGAACTCTCTTTGCAAAGGGATTTGCTAAAATTAGAACTATGGGCAAGTGAATGGAAAATGAGATTTAATACGAAAAAATGTAAGGTTCTACATTTTGGAAGTAAAAATAAGCAGGCTATGTATTTTTTAAATGGGACAAGACTTAGCCAAACACAGGAGGAAAGGGATTTGGGAGTAGTAATAGATAACAAGCTAAAGATGAGTGCACAATGCAGGGCAGCGGCTTCAAAGGCTAATAAGATACTAGCATGTATTAAAAGAGGCATTGATTCAAGGGAGGAAAGCATAATTCTGTCATTATATAAAGCCCTGGTAAGACCTCACCTTGAGTTTGGAGTGCAGTTCTGGGGACCGATTGCTAAAAAAGATATTGCAGAACTAGAAAAAGTTCAGAGAAGGGCCACAAAGCTAATAAGGGGATTGGAGAAATTAACCTATGAGGAGAGGCTAGCCAAACTGGGTCTGTTCTCTTTAGAAAAAAGGCGCTTGAGAGGTGACATGATTACTTTATATAAATATATTCAAGGCCCATATACAGAGATGGCAGAAGCTCTTTTTATTCCAAGAAAATTGGTTCTGACAAGAGGTCATAATTTAAGGTTGGAGGAAAGGAGATTTAATCTCCTGCAACGGAAACGTTTTTTCACTGTAAGAGCAATAAAATTGTGGAACTCATTACCAAAGGAGGTAGTGAATGCCAATACCATAGATACATTTAAAAATAGTCTGGATAAATTTCTGTATATAAACAAAATTCATGGATATGATTGCTAGTATTAAATGGGTCACATTTTAATGGGGTTATTTAAGCTTAACTGGAGCTTTTTGTAAGTATTTTAGATTTGTATAGGTTGAACTCGATGGACTTCAGTCTTTTTTCAACCTTATCTACTATGTTACTATGTTACTATGTATGTTACTATGTTACTATGTTACTATGTATGTTTAGGGGTTAATCCATTTATTATAGTAGCGGTGAGCTCCGGTCGGCAGATTAGGGGTTAATAAGTGTAGGTAGCTGGCGGCGACGTTGTGGGGGGCAGATTAGGGGTTAATAAATATAATATAGGGGTCGGCGGTGTTAGGGGCAGCAGATTAGGGGTACATAGGGATAATGTAAGTAGCGGCGGTTTACGGAGCGGCAGATTAGGGGTTAATAATATAATGCAGGGGTCAGCGATAGCGGGGGCGGCAGATTAGGGGTTAATAAGTGTAAGGTTAGGGGTGTTTAGACTCGGGGTACATGTTAGAGTGTTAGGTGCAGACGTAGGAAGTGTTTCCCCTTAGGAAACAATGGGGCGGCGTTAGGAGCTGAACGCTGCTTTTTTGCAGGTGTTAGGTTTTTTTTCAGCTCAAACTGCCCCATTGTTTCCTATGGGGGAATCGTGCACGAGCACGTTTTTGAGGCTGGCCGCGTCCGTAAGCAACTCTGGTATCGAGAGTTGAAGCTGCGTTAAATATGCTCTACGCTCCTTTTTTGGAGCCTAACGCAGCCTTTTTGTGGACTCTCAATACCAGAGTTATTTTTATGGTGCGGACAGAAAAACACGGGCGTTAGATTTTCGGCTCGTTACCGACAAAACTCCAAATCTAGCCGTTGGTTAACTCATAATAAGAAGGGATGTTTCCGATGTATAGGGTGCACTACGTGTCACTCCATGATCCCTGGAGCCACCTTTCGCCATCCGGACACGAACCGTAACTACAAGATACATCACTATCTCACTTGTACTACACCCTTTGTGGTCTATCTCATCAATTGCCCATGTGGGCTGTTCTACGTGGGAAAAACGGTTGACGACGCCCGCAACCGCATGGCCAACCATAGATCAGCGATTAGAGCTGCAATCTAGAAAGGGGGCAGTGACCAACCTGTAGCACACCATTTTGCAATCAGTGGACATAGTGTCCAGGACTTAAGATCATTGACCATGTACCTGTACCCCCAAGAGGAGGGGATAGACATCGGACATTACTACAACTAGAATCTAAATGGATGTACAAGTTGAATACACTACGCCCGAGGGGTCTCAATGTCAGCTTGGACTGGCATTGTTTTCTGTGAATCCAGGGGACCTATAACTCAGATGAGTCTATCAAGGGGATCCCAGATGGACATATATTGATCCCTGGACCAAACTTGAGTATTTGAGAGTCCATGACCCATTCTATATGCTCACTCCTTTAGATTTTTCTCCTTCTCTTTCCTTTTTTCTCTTTCCTTTTTTCTCTTGTACTTTGTTGTTTTAGTTTATTTTCAGGTGTTGAGTTTGGTCTTTCTCTTTCTCTTATGGTTTCGGTGTCTATCTTTGGAGGCTTTGTCTCTTCCTCTGCTGCTATTTCTGGGTTGTGTATCTCTATCTTTTGATGTATCTATATTTTATTTTACTTTTATTATGTTATTCATTTATTTATTTCTCTATTTATTTATTTTGTTATTCTTAAGTTTTGATCATATTTAGTATTATTTTATTATTCTTATTTTTATTTATTATTTTTATTTTTATTAATTTCTATTATTTATTTTTATTTTATTTATTTTATTTTTTAATTTTTATTTTTTTATTTTTTATTTTGTGTCCATTATTTTGTGTCTATTTCCTTGCTTGCCTGATTGTAATGGTTATTATCGTCTGGTGTAGTGATCCTTATATATGGCACATGTTAGACAGATTGTATTATGTTTATCTGGCTGATTTGATCTATTGACTTAGTATTATTTATATTGGATGGGGACTGTAAGCCAGCTACAACTACTGGCAATATAACCTTTCAAATCTTGATCAGCATCCGTTCTCTAATTGCAGTTGCTAGGATAACTAACCAGTATAAGGACATGCTGATTTTTTGAGGTGGCCATTATTGGGTCTAATGAGGAGCGGGTAACATTTTAGTTAGCACATTTTAGTTAGCTCTTTTTAGAGTGTAGCATAGACTGAGCGGTCACTATAAGGATTTCCCCTCTGGCGGATTTGTGTACTAGGTTGCTACGGCAACCAACCGCTGTGTAAGACATGGCGCGCAATGCTTGATGTATCAGGTTGCTATGGCAACTAACCGTGAATGTGAACCGACGTCAGAGCATGGCCGTGAGGAGTGTGTGTTTCTCACCTTACTCCAAGTAACCGCATACATCAAACAGGTAGCGTAACACTGAATAAATGGATAGAGTTGTAATCTCCTATTTTAGTAATATAGTTTAATAGTAAGCAAAGGGATGTCTTTGAAAAACTTGGTTACTGGGGTTGAACCCTAATACGGTTTCTGCTGTGTAAAGGTATCTATGTCCATCCAGGTTGTCTTTATCACGAGTAAATAGTTGATACTACACGTATCACAGTTTTGTTTACAGTTCACTTTAACCAGGGTGTTAAATATATAACAGATATATAATAGATTTACACTTAATTTTGTTGTGTGGTATATTTTCACTTATGTATGATGACAATAGTTTGACGCCATTATAATGAGCACACTATTAGAATTAATGCATTTATATTTTATTGCTCACATCTATTTGCTCTATATAATGATGTATTTGATTTATTTTATGCATACAGAGCTCCTTTGTTGTGTATTTTACACTAGGCTTTGGATAGCCAGTACTTGTTTATTGAGGATCACCATGACAACTGTTTTTTTAATTTTGGCGCAATTTTCTCACTGGGGGAGGGGCTAGTTGTGTTTAAATTTTCAGTTGAATGCAATTTTTGTTTGTCTGAGGAAGGGGAGTGTGTCCCCGAAACGTCGCGCTTGATTTATTAAAAATTCTTCAGAGACCAGAGAGTGCTTTCCATTATTCATATATTCATATACATCATATATACACACACCGATTGTCATTGGCTCCCCCATGTGTTCAGTTAGCAACCAGTAGTGCATTGCTGTGCTACCCCAACAAATGATACCAAGAGAATGAAGCAAATTTAATAGAAGTAAACTGGAAAGATTTTTAAAATTGTATGTTCTAACCAAATCATGAAATATATTTTTGGGGTTTTGTGTCCCTTTAAAGGGACACTGTTAAACTTTCATGATTCAGATAGAGCACACAATTTTCAGTAACTTTCCAATTCACTTCCATTATATAAATGTGCACAGTCTTTTTATATTTAAACTGAGGCACCAGATCCTACTGAGCATGTGCAAGATTCACAGAATATATGTATATGAATTTTGTGAATGGATGATGGCTGTCACATGATACAGTGAGAGGGAAAATAGAACTAGGTTTAAAATTTAACACAAATAAATCTACTGCTCATTTGAAATTCAAACCAAGTGCTTTTGTATCGTCTTTTTATTATGCATTTACCAGTTATGCTATTTTACTGTGTTTAGTGGCCCTTTAAAGGGACACTAAACTCAAAATGAAACTATCATGATTCAGATAGAGCATCAGATTTATGATACATTGTAATTGACTTCCATGATCAAATTGTGCAGTCTTTTATAATACACGCTTTTGAGGCACCAACTACTACTTAGCATAAGCAAAATATCACAATGTAAGAGTCTGTGATTGGCTGATGGTTGTCACATGATACAGTGAGGCCGGCAAATTGAATTATATTTTAAAATTTGTCAAAATTTTTTTTTTACAGGTCATTACATTGCATTGTCTTTTTATCATGCATGTATTGATTATGTAGTTCTACTGTATTTAATAGTACTTTAACCAACTTTTTTTGTAGGAGTTGTCTATATCAGCCAGTCAACAGTAGATACCTAGGTATAAATTGTGCTTCCGTTAAGTTTCACTTTAAACAGCTTTTTCGTAAAAGGACAAACAAGTTACTTTGTGATTCAGATAGAAGTACATTGGAAAGTTGTTTAAAATTGTATTCTCTATTATTAAATGTACTTTGTTTTCCTGTTATCCTTTGTTAAAAATAGGGTAAGTTCTGGAGTCTGCACGTGTCTGCAGCACTATAAACAGCAGTTTTGCAACAATGTTATACATTAGCAAGAGCAATCGATGGCAGCACTATTTCCTTTCATGTAGTAATAATGTTGTACATTAGCAAGATCACTAGAGGGCAGCACTATTTCCTGTCATGTAGTACTAATATTATACATTAGCAAGATCACTAGAGGGCAGCACTATTTCCTGTCATGTAGTACTAATATTATACATTAGCAAGAGCACTAGATGGCAGTACTATTTCCTGCCATGTAGTACTAATGTTATACATTAGAAAGAGCACTAGATGGCAGCACTATTTCCTGTCATGTAGTACTAATGTTATACATTAGCAAGAGCACTAGATGGCAGCACTATTTCCTGTTATGTAGTAATAATGTTATACATTAGCAAGAGCACTAGATGTCAGCACTATTTCCTGTCATGTAGTACTAATGTTATACATTAGCAAGAGCACTAGATGGCAGCACTATTTCCTGTCATGTAGTACTAATGTTATACATTAGCAAGAGCACTAGAGGGCAGCACTATTTCCTGTCAAGTAGTACTAATGTTATACAGTAGCAAGAGCACTAGATGGCAGCACTATTCCCTTTCATGTAGTACTAATGTTATACATTAGCAAGAGCACTAGATGGCAGCACTATTTCCTGTCATGTAGTACTAATGTTATACATTAACAAGAGCACTAGATGGCAGCACTATTTCCTGTCATGTAGTACTAATGTTATACATTAGCAAGAGCACTAGATGGCAGCACTATTTCCTGTCATGAAGTACTAATGTTATACTTTAGCAAGAGCACTAGATGGCAGCACTATTTCCTGTCATGTAACAAGAGCACTAGATGGCAGCACTATTTCCTGTCATGTAGTACTAATGTTATACATTAACAAGAGCACTAGATGGTAGCACTATTTCCTATCATGTAGTATTAATGTTATACATTAGCAAGAGCACTAGATGGCAGCACTATTTCCTGTCATGTAACAAGATCACTAGATGGCAGCACTATTTCCTGTCATGTAGTACTAATGTTATACATTAACAAGAGCACTAGATGGCAGCACTATTTCCTATCATGTAGTATTAATGTTATACATTAGCAAGAGCACTAGAGGGCAGCACTATTTCCTGTCATGTAGTACTAATGTTATACATTAGCAAGAGCACTAGATGACAGCACTATTTCCTGTCATGTAGTACTATTGTTATACATTAGCAAGAGCACTAGATGGCAGCACTATTTCCTGTCATGTAGTACTATTGTTATACATTAGCAAGAGCACTAGATGGCAGCACTATTTCCTGTCATGTAGTACTAATATTATACATTAGCAAGAGCACTAGAGGGCAGCACTATTTCCTGTCATGTAGTACTAATGTTATACATTAGCAAGAGCACTAGATGGCAGCACTATTTCCTGTCATGTAGTACTAATGTTATACATTAGCAAGAGTACTAGATGGCAGCACTATTTCCTGTTATGTAGTACTAATGTTATTCATTAGCAAGAACACTAGATGGCAGCACTATATCCTGTCATGTAGTATTAATGTTATACATTAGCAAGAGCACTAGATGGCAGCACTATTTCCTGTCATGTAGTACTATTGTTATACATTAGCAAGAGCACTAGAGGGCAGCACTATTTCTTGTCATGTAGTGGTTCAGACATGTGTACGCTACCTGTCTAGATGTCTCTTCAACAAGAAATAACTTGAGAATGAAGCAAATTTGATCATAAAAGTAAATTGGAAAGGATTTTAAAACTGTATTCTCTATCTGAATCTTGAAAGAAAATATTTGGTTTTCATGTCCCTTTAAAAGGAAATAAAAGTGCAAAATGAAAATGTTCTAATGAGCATTTTGTTATCCGTGGATAAACACAGTCTGCTCCAGTGCAGCAATGGGCTACAGGGAGATAGCTGAACACATCTGGTGAGCGAATAACAAGAGGCATGAGTGTAGCCACCAATCACCTAGCTAGCTCCCAGTAGGGCATTGCTGTTCCGGAGCCTACCTAGAGAACAAAATAAAAAGAATAATGGAAGTACTCTCTCCAAATCATGAAAACATATTTTTGAATTACATGTTTCTTTAGTCCTTTGTCATGCAAAAAAAATATTTTCAACATGTTAAACTGTTGCTCTGTCATACACATGATAGACTTAAAAGTGACAGTCTACACTAGAATTAGTATGGTTTAAAAAGATAGATAATCCCTTTATTACCCATTCCCCAGTTTTGCATAACCAACACGGTTCTATTAATATACATTTTACCTCTGTGATTAACTTGTATCTAAGCCTCTGCAAAGTGCCCCCTTATTTCAGTTCTTTTGACAGAATTGCATATTATCCAATCAGTGCTGACTCCTAGGTAACTTCACGGGCGTGAGCACAATTTTAATCTATTTGGCACACATGAACTAACACCCTCTAGTGGTGGAAAATTGTCAAAATGCATTCAGATAAGAGGCAACCTTTAAGGGCTTAGTAATTAACGTATGAGCCTTCCTAGGCTTAGCTTTCAACTAAGAATACCAAAAGAACAAAGCAAAATTGATGGTAAAATAAATTAGAAAGTTGCTTAAAATTGCATGCCCTATCTGAATCATGATAGTTTATTTTTGATGAAGACTGTCCCTTTAGTATCCTGAAAATAGTGAGTTATAAAGGCCGCTAATGTGGGTGTCAATTAGAATCACCAATGCAATTGCTCGCCATTAGAGACGTGCATTCGGCAGTTTAGTTTGCTGCCGAAGTAAGAGGCTTCTTGGGTATTCAGATTTTTTCAGTGCTGAATATCTTCTTGTGCAAGTGAATTACCATAAGATCTGTGCAAATCTAGATCTTAGTGTATCTCACTTGCACAAAAAGATATTTGGATCTTAAAAGAATTGCAAGTGTCTACTCGCCATTACCAATGCTGACATTTGAACACCCCATAATTGTCAGGCTTGGCATTTTATAGAGAACTACATTGATAGAAGAATTCCAATAACATACCACGACAAAAAAAAAAAATGAGTTAACTTTAAAAAAAAGTAAATAAATAATTGAAAAATATTGAGATTTTTTTTTAATTATTTGTTTTGCCTGAAATCATAAAAAGAACATAAAAACACCTTAAAGGGAAATGAAACCTAACATTTCTCCTGTTAAGTGTAGTCAGTCCACGGGTCATCCATTACTTATGGGATTATTTCTCCTCCCTAACAGGAAGTGCAAGAGGATCACCCAAGCAGAGCTGCTATATAGCTCCTCCCCTCTACGTCATATCCAGTCATTCTCTTGCACCTAACTAAAGATAGGACGTGTGAGAGGACTGTGGTGTGTTAAACTTAGTTTTTATTTCTTCAATCAAAAGTTTGTTATTTTAAACGGCACCGGAGTGTGTTGTATGTTCTCAGGCAGCATTAGAAGAAGAATCTGCCTGAGTTTTCTATGATCTTAGCGGTCGTAACTAAGATCCACTTGCTGTTCTCGGCCATTCTGAGGAGTGAGGTAACTTCAGAACAGGGGATAGCATGCAGGGCCCACCTGCATGGAGGTATGTGCAGTAAATTATTTTCTAAGGAATGGAATTGACTGAGAAAATACTGCTAATACCGATGTAATGTAAGTGCAGCCTTAAATGCAGTAGTAGCGACTGGTATCAGGCTGATATGTATGTATGTATGTATGTATGTATACTCTGAGGTATTTCTGGGGAATGGAATTTCACTAAGAAAATACTGTCAATATTAAAGTAATATTTGAGACTGCAGTGAAAGCGACTAGCAGCAGGCTTATTAATAACACTTCATAATTTTCAATTTTAAAACGTTTACTGGCATGTTAATCGATTTTTCTGAGGTACTTGGTGATAAAACTTTATGGGCATGATTTTTACCACATGGCTGTCGTTTTTTTTTCTGCATAAAAACAGTTTACTGAGCTTCCCCACTGTTGTAATATGAGTGGGAGGGGCCTATTTTAGCGCTTTATTGCGCAGTAAAAATTTAGTCACAGTCTTCCTATTTCTTCCTCCATGATCCAGGACGTCTCTACAGAGCCCAGGGGTCTCCAAAACTAGTTTTGAGGGAGGTAATCAGTCACAGCAGACCTGTGACAGTGTGTTTGACTGTGATAAAAACGTTTATTATTTCAACTGTTATCTGTTTTGGGTATTAAGGGGTTAATCATCCTTTTGCTGGTGGGTGCAATCCTCTGCTAACTTTATACATTTTCTGTTAAAATTTGGTTGTTTTAACATATTTGGTTCATTGTTAATTCAACTGTGTCACATTTTTATGTTTCTTAAAGGCGCAGTAGCGTTTTTTATATAGCTTGTAAATTTATTTAAAAGTTTTTTCCAAGCTTGCTAGTGTTATTGCTAGTCTGTTTAAACATGTCTGACACAGATGAATCTGTTTGTTCACTATGTTTAAAGGCCAATGTGGAGCCCAATAGAAATTTGTGCACTCAATGTATAGATGTTACTTTGAATAAAAGTCAAACTTTATATGTTAAAAAAATATCACCAGACAACAAGGGGGAAGTTATGCCGACTAACTCTCCTCACGTGTCAGTACCTTCGCCTCCCGCTCAGGAGGTGCGTGATATTATGGCGCCAAGTACATCAGGGCGGCCCATACAAATCACTTTGCAAGACATGGCTAATGTTATGACTGAAGTACTATCTAAATTGCCAGAATTAAGAGGTAAACGCGATCACTCTGGGGTAAGAACAGAGTGCGCTGATAATAGTAGAGCCATGTCTGATACTGCGTCACAATTTGCAGAACATGAGGACGGAGAGCTTCATTCTGTGGGTGACGGATCTGATCCAAGTAAACTGGATTCAGAGATTTCAAATTTTAAATTTAAGCTTGAGAACCTCCGTGTATTACTAGGGGAGGTATTAGCGGCTCTGAATGATTGTAACACGGTTGCAATTCCAGAGAAAGTATGTAGGCTGGATAAATATTTTGTGGTACCGGCGTGTACTGACGTTTTTCTTATACCTAAAAGGCTTACAGAAATTGTTAACAAGGAGTGGGATAGACCCGGTGTGCCCTTTTCACCCCCTCCTATATTTAGAAAAATGTTTCCAATAGACGCCACCACACGGGACCTATGGCAGACGGTCCCTAAGGTGGAGGGAGCAGTTTCTACTCTGGCTAAGCGCACCACTATCCCGGTGGAGGATAGCTGTGCTTTTTCAGATCCAATGGATAAAAAGTTAGAGGGTTACCTTAAGAAAATGTTTGTTCAGCAAGGTTTTATATTACAACCCCTTGCATGCATCGCGCCTGTCACTGCTGCGGCGGCATTCTGGTTTGAGTCTCTGGAAGAGACCCTTAGCACAGCTCCATTGGATGAGATTATGAACAAGCTTAAAGCCCTTAAGCTAGCTAATTCATTTATTTCTGATGCCGTAGTACACTTAACCAAACTTACGGCTAAGAACTCCGGATTGGCCATTCAAGCGCGCAGAGCGCTGTGGCTTGAATCCTGGTCAGCTGATGTGACTTCTAAATCTAAATTGCTTAATATTCCTTTCAAAGGGCAGACATTATTCGGGCCCGGCTTGAAAGAAATTATCGCTGACATTACTGGAGGTAAGGGCCATGCCCTGCCTCAAGACAGGGCCAAACCAAAGGCTAAACAGTCTAATTTTCGTGCCTTTCGTAATTTCAAGGCAGGAGCAGCATCAACTTCCTCCGCTCCAAGACAGGAAGGAACTGTTGCTCGCTACAGACAGGGCTGGAAACCTAACCAGTCCTGGAACAAGGGCAAGCAGGCCAGAAAACCTGCTGCTGCCCCTAAGACAGCATGAAGTGAGGGCCCCCGATCCGGAAACGGATATAGTGGGGGGCAGACTTTCTCTCTTTGCCCAGGCTTGGGCAAGAGATGTCCAGGATCCCTGGGCGTTGGAAATCATATCTCAGGGATATCTTCTGGACTTCAAAGCTTCTCCTCCACAAGGGAGATTTCATCTTTCAAGGTTATCAGCAAACCAGATAAAGAAAGAGGCGTTTCTACGCTGTGTACAAGACCTCTTACTAATGGGAGTGATCCACCCAGTTCCGCGGTCGGAACACGGGCAAGGATTCTATTCAAATCTGTTTGTGGTTCCCAAAAAAGAGGGAACCTTCAGACCAATCTTGGACTTAAAAATCCTAAACAAATTCCTAAGAGTTCCATCGTTCAAAATGGAAACTATTCGAACCATCTTACCCATGATCCAAGAGGGTCAGTACATGACCACAGTGGATTTAAAGGATGCCTACCTTCACATACCGATTCACAAGGATCATTACCGGTATCTAAGATTTGCCTTCCTAAACAGGCATTACCAGTTTGTAGCTCTTCCCTTCGGGTTAGCTATGGCTCCAAGAATCTTTACAAAGGTTCTGGGCTCTCTTCTGGCGGTACTAAGACCGCGAGGCATAGCGGTAGCTCCGTACCTAGACGACATTCTGATACAAGCGTCAAGTTTCCAAACTGCCAAGTCTCATACAGAGTTAGTTCTGGCATTTCTAAGGTCGCATGGGTGGAAGGTGAACGTAGAAAAGAGTTCTCTATTGCCACTCACAAGAGTTCCCTTTCTAGGGACTCTTATAGATTCTGTAGAAATGAAAATTTACCTGACGGAGGACAGGTTATCAAAACTTCTAAATGCTTGCCGTGTCCTTCATTCCATTCCACACCCGTCAGTGGCTCAGTGCATGGAGGTAATCGGCTTAATGGTAGCGGCAATGGACATAGTACCATTTGCGCGCCTGCATCTCAGACCGCTGCAATTGTGCATGCTAAGTCAGTGGAATGGGGATTATTCAGATTTGTCCCCTCTGCTAAATCTGGATCAAGAGACCAGAGATTCTCTTCTATGGTGGCTTTCTCGGCCACATCTGTCCAAGGGGATGCCCTTCCGCAGGCCAGATTGGACGATTGTAACAACAGACGCCAGCCTTCTAGGTTGGGGCGCAGTCTGGAATTCCCTGAAGGCTCAGGGATCATGGACTCAGGAGGAGAGACTCCTTCCAATAAACATTCTGGAATTAAGAGCAATTTTCAATGCTCTTCTTGCTTGGCCTCAGTTAGCAACTCTGAGGTTCATCAGGTTTCAGTCGGACAACATCACGACTGTGGCTTACATCAACCATCAAGGAGGAACAAGGAGTTCCCTAGCGATGATGGAAGTCTCAAAGATAATTCGCTGGGCAGAGTCTCACTCTTGCCACCTGTCAGCGATCCACATCCCAGGCGTGGAGAACTGGGAGGCGGATTTTCTAAGTCGCCAGACCTTTCATCCGGGGGAGTGGGAACTTCATCCGGAGGTGTTTGCCCAACTGCTTCATCATTGGGGCAAACCAGATCTGGATCTCATGGCGTCTCGCCAGAACGCCAAGCTTCCTTGTTACGGATCCAGGTCCAGGGACCCGGGAGCGGTGCTGATAGATGCTCTGACAGCACCTTGGGTCTTCAACATGGCTTTTGTGTTTCCACCTTTCCCGATGCTTCCTCGATTGATTGCCAGGATCAAACAGGAGAGAGCATCGGTGATTCTAATAGAGCCTGCGTGGCCACGCAGGACCTGGTATGCAGATCTAGTGGACATGTCGTCCTGTCCACCATGGTCTCTGCCTCTGAGACAGGACCTTCTGATTCAGGGTCCTTTCAAACATCCAAATCTAATTTCTCTGAGGCTGACTGCATGGAGATTGAACGCTTGATTCTATCAAAGCGTGGATTCTCGGAGTCAGTGATTGATACCTTAATACAGGCTAGGAAACCTGTTACCAGGAAAATTTACCATAAAATATGGCGTAAATACTTATATTGGTGCGAATCTAAGAGTTACTCATGGAGTAAGGTTAGGATTCCTAGGATATTGTCTTTTCTACAAGAGGGTTTAGAAAAGGGTTTATCTGCTAGTTCATTAAAGGGACAGATTTCAGCTCTGTCTATCCTTTTACACAAACGTCTGGCAGAAGTTCCAGACGTTCAGGATTTTTGTCAGGCTTTGGCTAGGATTAAGCCTGTGTTTAAGACTGTTGCTCCGCCGTGGAGCTTAAACTTAGTTCTTAACGTTCTGCAAGGTGTTCCGTTTGAACCCCTTCATTCCATCGATATCAAGCTGTTATCTTGGAAAGTTCTGTTTTTAATGGCTATTTCCTCGGCTCGAAGAGTCTCTGAGTTATCGGCCTTACATTGTGATTCTCCTTATCTGATTTTTCATTCAGACAAGGTAGTTCTGCGTACTAAACCTGGGTTCTTACCTAAGGTAGTCACTAACAAGAATATCAATCAAGAGATTGTTGTTCCATCATTGTGCCCTAACCCTTCTTCAAAGAAGGAACGACTTTTGCACAATCTGGACGTCGTCCGTGCCCTGAAATTTTATTTGCAGGCAACTAAAGATTTTCGTCAAACTTCTTCCCTGTTTGTCGTTTATTCTGGACAGAGGAGAGGTCAAAAAGCTTCGGCTACCTCTCTCTCTTTTTGGCTTCGTAGCATAATACGTTTAGCCTATGAGACTGCTGGACAGCAGCCTCCTGAAAGGATTACAGCTCATTCTACTAGAGCTGTGGCTTCCACTTGGGCCTTTAAGAATGAGGCCTCTGTTGAACAGATTTGCAAGGCTGCAACTTGGTCTTCACTTCACACTTTTTCAAAATTTTACAAATTTGACACTTTTGCTTCTTCGGAGGCTGTTTTTGGGAGAAAGGTTCTACAGGCAGTGGTTCCTTCCGTGTAAAGATCCTGCCTGTCCCTCCCGTCATCCGTGTACTTTTAGCTTTGGTATTGGTATCCCATAAGTAATGGATGACCCGTGGACTGACTACACTTAACAGGAGAAAATATAATTTATGCTTACCTGATAAATTCATTTCTCCTGTAGTGTAGTTAGTCCACGGCCCGCCCTGTTTTTACGGCAGGTCTAAATTTTAATTAAACTCCAGTCACCACTGCACCCTATAGTTTCTCCTTTCTCGTATGGTTTCGGTCGAATGACTGGATATGACGTAGAGGGGAGGAGCTATATAGCAGCTCTGCTTGGGTGATCCTCTTGCACTTCCTGTTAGGGAGGAGATATAATCCCATAAGTAATGGATGACCCGTGGACTGACTACACTACAGGAGAAATGAATTTATCAGGTAAGCATAAATTATATTTTTTCTTTTGTGATTCCGACAGTGCATATTAATTTAAACAACTTTCCAATTTACTTGTGTTATCTAATTTGCTTCATTCTCTTAGTATCTTTTGTTGAAGAAGCAGCAATGCACCTCTGGAGGCCAGCTGAGCACATCAGTGAGCCAATAAAATGACACATATATGCAGCCACCAATCAGCAGCTCCTGAGCCTGCCTAGGTATCCTTTTAAACAAAGCAAATTAGATTATAGAAGTAAATTGTAGAGTTGTTTAAATATCACATTCTCTGATTCATGAAAGAAAACATTCAGGTTTTATGCCCCTTTACATCAACACAGGTACAAGAATCATGGAAAAGGAAGTGTGGACATAAAGAGTGATTTTTTTTTTTTTTTTTTTTTTAAAGAGGACAGGAAAGATAGCGAACATAAAAGAATGAAGAAGAAAAGAAAAAAAGAAGAAGAGGGAAACCCATATTTATTAAGATCCTGATTGGGGAGAATAAAGGAGACCCAGAAACAATGCTTCAGTGATTTGTTTTAATAAGTGTGAAAGAAAAAAAAACTGTTTCTAAGAACCAAAAAATAACAATCCAAAAAACAGTAAAATCCCCACAAAAATAGGGAGCGAAAGAAAAGTATCATAATAATAATAATAATAATAATACACACAATAACATATCATCTCCAGACACACAGCTCGTCATATCCTTAAATCCAGCATTTGGAGCTGCTGACTATAAGAAGAAGAGGCCAAGAGTATGTGCTCATATATGTAAAGATGTGTATACATATCTGTGTGTGCATAGGTAAATACGTACCTGTGTGTAATATATATATATATATATTATATATATATGCACACTTATTTGCATACACAACTAATATATATATATACACAACTTGTGTAGCCTTCCTCCCCCCACAATCCCTGTAACTTTCTCTCCACCATCAAAAAAAAAATTAAAAATAATAAACCTCCCGCAAAGAAAAAAACAAACAAACCCTAAAACGCAAAGATCAAAAAAAAAAAAAAAAGAAAAAATCCATCCCTATTCATAACCCAGCACCCTGAAGGAAAAAAAAGGGAGAGTGGAGGGGGTGAAATTGGGGGTCAAAGGCCAAGGGAGAGAAAATCGCCTCCTCGGATACAGCACTGTCGACCCCCCCATACCACCCTCACCGTGCAGGGGTGAGAGAGATATATATATATATATTTGTATTCCCTTCGGAGGTAGTCAAACTTGCGAATGCGTGAACAAAAAAAAAAAAAAAAAAAATCTCAGTAAAGGAAGGAAATAAAAAAAAAAAAAAAAAAAGTTTTCTCTATTGGTTATGTGAGCCGCTATGAGGTAATAACGCTGTTCTTTGATTGGCTGAGCCTCAAAGGTTTTGGGTAGACTCCGGAGAGTGGAAGTAAGGAGATTTTTAGTCTTTCATCTAAACTCTTTGTTACCACAATTTTTACAAAAAAAAAATTTCAATCGTCATTCTTCTCCACTTCTTTGTGTTCTATACTCCCATCTTCCTCTTTTCTCCTCCTCCTTTGGTGTCTTAGAGCCACTCTTCATCTCTCATTCTCCCTTGTCCAACTCCTCAATCCCCGCTCTTAGAACTCCTTTCTCTCCTACCCCACTTCTTCGGTTATCCTTGTCATCCCTCCTCCTTATTCCTCTCGTTGCTTTCCTCCTCTCTTTCAGTCATTTGTTTTTTCTTTCTGGCACATGCCTCCTCTCTCCCTTTCTTGGCCTTGACCTCACTTCCCCCCCCCCCCATTCTTAAGTGAAACACTGTTTTCTGTCCTTGTTAGAGGTACGTTGACGACATCTGACATTCAGTGCACCCTGTAATGCAGTTTCTGATAATAAAAACACATTGTGACAGAGAAATGAGAGTATATTTTATCTATTCTCCATTAATGCATTTTCTTTAATCTTCTGTAAATCTGCTGTTGGTGGCCATCTTTCATTTGGCCATTGGATGGAAGCAATAAATCTCCACTGTTATGTCTTTTCTAAAAGTGGACACATAGAAATAGGGAGGTAATGAACTTTGTCCTTAACATTTCCCTTAAATCATAATCATTGTCTCCATAATGTCTGTACATCAGCCATCTTTAATACAGGCAACGCCAGAGAGGCCATTATTTACGAAGTAAAAGGGGAGAATGATACTTAAAAAAAAAAAAAAAAAAAAAAGAGAGAGTGAGGTCCTCCACAACTTTATAGTCCCAGATTTTAAAGCAAGTATGGGGTTTCAGTCAATTAGGAGATATTGGTTTCATGGAGAGAGGAGGGGATGCAGAGAGGAGGAGAGGGCTCAGTTTGAAGTGTCAGAGTGTACACTGCCTGGTCCTTCTGTAGGAGAGGTGACAGAAGAAGGGGTGACAGCTTCCTGCCACCCTCCATTAGCCTGTAAGAGACAACAACAAGAAATTCAAAATGCTATTGGCGATTTAGAAAAGGAACAGCAACACATTAGAAAAAAAGAGTTAAAAACCAAGATGCTTTATAATATTTCAAAAGCTAATCCTTTGCAATGTTGCTTAGATGCCCAATATACAAGGGTTGCTCCCTTAGTATGGTATGTTCTCTCATTCCATCAAAAGTACATGAACGGTTGCGTATATACCGTCTGAATGAAATCAACAGCAGAATTCTATCCTCTTCTAGATGCTACCAGAATACAATAATATACATGTGTAGCTAATGCTATCTTTTTGGCAGGAATCCCAATTAGCTCTTTTAGCCCCTATTTAGAGGGGAACTTGTGCGTATTAATGACCAAGAGTGGCTTATCCATATAGTTCTGGGTTAGGCAGCGGTTTTGTCAACTGTTCTCCAACTACCTATTACTCTAAGGCCAAACTAATATCCTATAAAGTTTATAGTTGGCTGCTTTTATAATATCCTTGTAATGTCATACATGAAAAAGTATTAAGAGGCTGACCTGATTGATTTTTTTCACAAAAGTTGTAGTTTTGTTTATATGAAACACTCTTGTTTATAATATTTGGAACCGATACCCAAATGTTAAAGCACGTGTAAGCGATGCAGCATAGATGTAAACAACTGACTAGAAAATATAATCTAAACATCTCTATGTAAAAAAGAAAGATATTTTACCTCAAAATGTTTCTCAGTAGCCACATCCCATTGTAAAAGGACTTTAAGAAGCCAATCAGTATGTTAGTCTCTGGACTTACAAGGGATTGTGCATCTGGCACGTGCAGGCACAGTCATGTTATTTCCATGCTCAGTTTAAAGTGAATGTCAATTTAGATGAATTGGTGTCCGGTTTTTAATAATCCTATTAAAAACAAGGGCACTTTATTTCATTAAACTTTACATTTCACTTGTTTTCTTCAAATACTTACCTTTTAATCTTCACAGCTGCTCCAGCGCTTCCCCCGGCCGTTGGAAGCCTATTCATACGTCAGAAATGATGAATCCGGCTTCCTCCAATCACGTCTTCCCTCCGGGGGAATCTTGGCCTGAGGCAACGCCGTGATCAGAGAAACCCGGAGTCGTCATTTTGGACCTGCGAAGAGGGCTTACGACGGGCGGAGAAAGCGCTGCAGCAGCTGTCAGAATGAAAAGGTAAGTATTTAAAGAAAACGAGTGAAATGTAAATTTTGATGAATTAAAGTGCCCTTGTTTTTAATAAAAGATTATTAAAAACCGGGCTCCAATTCATCTAAATTTGACATTCAATTTAAGGATGTATTCTATGAAATCTCATGAGATTGCAGTAAAGCAAAGTGGGACCTCAGCACTGCAAAGCTGATCATCTATTTTCTCTTTTTCAACATGCAGCTGGATAGTAGTTGAAGGATAACAGTTCACAGACCACTTACTCTTGTAAGCTGTAGACATTTCAAGGTAAAATATCTTCCTTTTTTACATGTTCATGTGATATTTTCTTGTGATTTAACATATGGGTATTATGTCCCTTTAACAGTGTTATAAGATGAAGTCAAATTCCTGGGCTCATGCAGAACCCACTGTTTAGCTTACCTTTTATATCCTCTCAAATGTACCCCTGATATACTCTGGTGATATGGGGCACTTTGATTTGAATGGTTTTCAAATGAGATATGGTTTAGTTTGGTTTCCTTTTATATATTACTTGTACATTGATGAGTATAATATGTTCTTTGTGTTTATTGTAGATCATATTATGTTCAATAAACCATAAAAAAGTAAAAATAAATTAAATATACACGTGTATCAAAGCAGCTCATACCCGAATCTCCCGCGGACTGTACATCTGACTTGCTGACAAGCTGTCACTGTAACCAGGACCCATCGTGTGACGAAGGGATTCCACCTGAGATAAAGAGGGAGAGCGCAGGATGAGGGGAGAGAGAGGGAGAGCGGGTAGAATATAGAGTAGGAAAAACAAAAACACAACAAAAAACAAGCAAAGAAAAAAAAAAAGAACCAGAGCGATGGGAAGAGGGAAAGGAAAGAAGCCACATTTAACAGAGAGAATCATAAAGGAGAAAAATAAAAGCAAGGCAAAAGGGAATAAAGAAGAAGATAGTGGTTCAGGGTAGCGCAGTAAGGAGAGCGACGTCATAAGGCAACAACACAAGGTAAAGAACAATTGGGAAGGAGAAAGAAGTTAGGTATCTCACAAAGAAAGAGAGGAATGATGATAGTGGTTAGAAGGCAGCAGAGGATAAATTAGAGAGTTTAAAACATGAGACAGAAGCGAGAGGGAGTTAGGAAAGAGGAGAACAAAGATTGAAAGAATAGGGGAGATGATTAGCATAAAAGAAAAGAATGGGAAATAGAAAACAAGTTGGAGTGAGAAAGATGAAAAGAAGAGAAAGAACGAAGGAGGAAAGAAACAGTGGGGGAGAAGGAGAAACAAAATGAAAGATAAAGAGCAGGAGCAAAAAGAAAGGGTGACAAAAATTAATTAGTAAGTCAAGATTTGGAAGAGGTAAGTGAAACCGGTCCTGAAGAGATAAGGTGGTGGCTAAAAAAAGGTATGATGAGATTGACTTTAAAGGAACATTAAATACTAAATACATTTTATAAGCATAGTATTAAGGTTATTCCCAGCCTCTCTCTAGTCATGGGTGCCGCCATGTTGAAATCTAGTTTTTACTGCATTCCAGTGCTTACATGTTTGCACACGTGCAACATCTCTCCTTCAGATACCTGCAGCGTAATTTGGGTTCCAAAATGGCGGCAACCACAATTAGAAGGAGGCACATCAAATGTATTTAGTGTTTACTGTCACTTTAAGGTGAAGATAGAAGAAATCTGAATAGAGAAGGTGGGACAAGAGAGAAAATGTAGAACAAAAGTGGAACAAAAAAAAAAAAAAAAAGATGAGGAAAGAGGTTGAGGATGTCTGAAAAATGTACAAAGGAAAGTGGGAAAAAAAAGATCACTAGAAAAAAGAATTATAGTGAAAGAAGAAATTAAGAACATCAAGCAAAGTAAAAAAGAGTGGGGAAAAATGGTGGCAGCAGCTGGACAATGATGACAAAGGGTTAAGAGCTATGGAAGGGTTGTGTAAAAGGAAGAGAAAAGATTTACAGAGAAAGGAGGAGAGGATACAGGAATAAAAAAGGAGGAAGGCGTATGGGTGGCGAGGACAGAGATTGAAAACTAGCTAATACAGGAGGTCGATGCGAGAGGTAAACAGAGAGGGTGGGGCATACTTGTGAATAGAGAATGGATGAAGAGACCAACGAATGGGGAGACCAACATGGGATGAGAACAAAGGTTAGGAGAGAACATGGATGATGAAACTAGAAAAGAAGAGGGGGGAGGGAAACTTAAGAGAGGGGGAAATTGAAAGAGGTTTGTGGCGCATGGTTGAGGTAATAGTCAATGAGGGAGGTGTTAAGTGAACATGGATGGAATGAAATGAGTGAGGACATGAAAAAGAAACAGCATGAATGGCAGCAAAGAGGAGAGGCAGAAACTGACCTGTGAGGGGGGATAAGAGTCTCCGTTTAACCCCTGCATCGCCATGAACATATCATTAGATCCAGACAGATTGAATGAGCCACCAGAACCTGAGATAAAGAGAAATAGAGAAAGGGAGAGCGGTAGCAAGAGAAGAAGGGATGGAGAAGAAAGAAAAAGAGATAAGATGTAGGAGTTTGAGGGAGTAAGGGACGAAAAATGGAAACCAAGCATAGTATTAAGAGGAAAATAGCGCAAGAAAAGCAGGTGTGACACAGAAGCAGAATAAGAAAACAGAGTTGTGGGGAGGGGCAGAGAGAGTGGGAAAGGTAGGGAAGGGTAAAGGGCAGGAGGGAAACAAAAAAGAGGAAGAAAGTAGAGTGGTTAGGTGGGGTAGCTGCCCGTGCAGATGTAGAAGGTGAAGTAACTGATCTAGATCCAAGGGGTGTTGATTAACTGTGGGGGGGAAACCTCTGGAAATAGGGATGGCAGCCCTGGTGCTAAGAATCGTTAGTAGGTCAGTTAGTGCACAGAAGTTTAGGTACCTGCAGAAGTAGGTGTTGTTGGCGAATTGGCCCCACTGTGGCCTCCCTGGGTCACAGTAACGGCTGTCTTCACGGCATAGATATTTGCCTCCTCCTGGAATTTCCCAATGTTTTTTTTGTACCGGATTCTCTTGTTACCGAACCAGTTTGAGACCTGGAACCAGAAGGATAGTCTGGAGTAAAAAAAAAACACAAAAGGGGCCAAATACATGCCTACAAATAAACCATGTGCACATTGACATGTTCAAACAGATGCAACCAAACAACACATCCGCTAAAAATGCATTATGTTATGTTAAAGATTGGGATTATCCTATAAATAACATATTACAAAAACACTGGGATGTCCCAAAGAACATTAAGAGACCACCTGGAAGAAACTCCTAGCTACTTTAACAGAGGAGCGAAACGCGCAATAGGACGCTTTGGTCTGCAGCAACCAACCCTCGGTGGGAACCCCCCACAGATTTTTTTCCCAGCTAGGCTCACACTTACTGAGCATAACACGATTTCCTTGAGGAGTACAAGCACACAGATAACAAGTACCGAGATATAGACTGGTGGAGTCGGAGGACACTGCGACAGCAGTCTCCCTGTGTGCTTTTACTCCTCATGTGTGAACTGTCTATTGCTCTCCTCGGGAGCTCATGGGGATATTGTCTACCTACAAGCTGGGTTAAGTATTGCTTGATGAATTGGGAAATGACCGATGTACTTAGTGCAACCACCTTTTTGTAAGGAATACTGTTTCAGTTTTGTAAGATCTCTCTTGTGGTGCACCAAATGACTTAAGTAGCCGGCTACATCTATTGCTGTGAGGGGCCCATTAGGGAAGATTTTTAATTAGATATGTGTTATTCATGAAAGGTATTTTTGATATTAAATATATTGTGCTATAGCTGTCTAATAACCCTTAAAGATTTTTTTATTTCATAGCTGAGTGCAGTATCCTCGCCTTTTGAGTTTACCTCATTTGGAACATTAACTTTCTCTTTTTCTAATTGGTTATAAATGATTTCTCTCTAGTTTGCACCTGCTGGATTATATCATTTATTTTTCATTAATCGAGAAGGGTGAGCAATTCCAGTTTTATACTTTCCATTAAGAGATCAGCTGA